>NC_137923.1:29475133-29477633 GCF_963457725.1 Sprattus sprattus | reverse complement strand
TTAATATAGAAATCCAAAGAGGAAGTGAAGCCGTGCTGTTGTGCAGATCAGTGTGGCTCACCTCTGATGATACACTTAAAATATCAGCACAGAGAAAACGGAGTGAAGCATCAGAACTGTACAGATAGCTGTGCAGACTTGTGGCATTGTTTCATTTGGCCTTCGATGCAACAAGCAAAGCCTCAGCAATCAGACAAACCCACTGTGGTGTGCGTCTGTATGTGAGGTGTGTCTCTGTGTGTGTGTAAGTCTGTGTGTGTGTTTGTGTTAGTTTGCGTGTGTGTGTGTGTGTGTGTGTGTGTGTGTGTGTGTGTGTGTGTGTGTGTGTGTGTGTGTGTGTGTGTGTGTGTGTGTGTGTGTGTGTGTGTCGTTGAGACGTGACCACTCTGACTGATCCAGACAAAGGTCTTGGGCTCAGTCGAGTTGACAGTCTAACACCATGACCGGCTCCAGGGCGTCCTATCTCTGGGGGTCAGCACCTTTGGATTGGTGCTGCGCTGCCTTTTGAGTGGCTGCCGCTGGGTTCAAATACCTGGCTGTGTTATCAGACAGAACTCTGATCTGAGGTCAGGAAGCAGAGGTGCTCCACGTGAGAAAGATGGCTCGGATAACGTTCCTCTACAGACATCCAAGAGGTCTTCTGGCCATTTTTTGTGGAATTGCCCTACTGGAGTTGTTGACCATGTCTGCCTTCTGGTCTTTGGGTTCACCTCACTGTCGTGTTTCAGCAGGTCTGATGCAAAAGGCACGTGGAAACTGATTGGCACTCATGAGAGACATTGCCACCACTCTATTACTGACTCTATTCTGACACTCTGTTTTACTACCTAACTCACAGGGATGTGTGAAAAAGCCATGCCATGGTAATCCTACATCTTTTACACTTACATTTAGTAATTTAGCAGACATTTTTGTCCAAAGCGACGTTCAAGGGAGAGAACACTGCTAGAAATCACCCAAAGTTAAACCTGTGCAACTCAATCTCATGAGCCCAGAACCATCCATCAAGGCACTTCCTGTTGACACGTTGTGTTTTTGTGAGGGAAAGACCCTCTTATTGTTTGGAGTATTTAATCTCTTTCTCTTTGCCACAGGCTAGCATGCTCTGCTGTGGCTGAAGGCCATCTTTCAGATGACCAGCAGATAAGGCACTGAGTTAAACCCAGCTCCTCCCGGCTGAGCAGGTTTCTGGGCTTGGCTCCATACAAAAGAAGAAAGATGGCCGCTAAGTGAACATGTGGAGTCAGGCTTTTTTTTCAGGGTCGTACACCTCTTTTTGATACTAAGTCTGAAACCATATGAAACAAGGAGAACAATAAACGTGCATATCTTGAATAGCAATCAACACATTTTAAGCAAATAGACCAAACCTCTACGGAAAAAAAACATAGACAGATCTTTTGTCTAGTAACAGTGACAGTAATAAGGAGCAAAATAATTCGGAGGTGTTAACAGATGATATTTGAGGGAACCTCGTAATCATTAATCAAACAGCGCTTATAGCATGAAAGTAGGAAATGTTTGTGCATGACATTATAGTTTCGCTCATTTTAACAGGTGCCAAAGATACTCTTAATTTGCTCGATTGAGGCACGCGTGTGACAAATTCCTTTTCTTGTGCCTTTTCTACAGTGCAAGCTCAGACTTCCTGTGTTTTCACAAGTTGTTTCCAGCTGTCAGTGTCTTAGCGTTAAGTCTACCGTGCAGGTACACGTCCCGGCAGATTGAGTGACATCCTCCCCTTTCAAGCCTGTTTGTATTTTCCGAGGCTTGACAAATGGACCGTGATGCTCATGTGAACTAACAATGGCTGCCATGGTGGTGAATCTGGAGTTTGGTCCACGACTAAAGCAACAAGCAAAGAAAAATCCACTAATTTTTGGAGGCGACTGGTTTAAAGTCACTGCAGGATATTTGAGTATCTCACTGATGTGTGTTGAACTGATGCAGTCAAATTCCTTTCTTAACCTGATTAATCCAGACTTGATTTCTCCTAATGCCATTCACTTAGGTTTTCAAATGCCTCTTGGAAAGAGGACCATGATTTCATCTTTCTGTACGCAAGTTTGAGGTTGAAGTATTTAACATATTTAGCAATAATCTCGACACACACAGATGCATTAAAGAATTATTTGTGACATTTGTGTTCCCAACAATACCTAAGGGGTGAGTATACTAGGGACACTTTCTTGGCCCAGGCTGTTGATGCTGAAAAGGAAATAACTAAAATCAAAAGAAATGGCTGATCTGGAAAAGTCCTGGAATGGCCTTTCGATTTATCTTTGCATTCTGAAAACTTGTTGGCATAGGGGCTAGACATCTCCAGCGCTCATCTTCTTAGCTGTTCAAATATCACAGGCTGAAACATGTTCCATGCGTCTTATTCTGCATCGCTATATTCGTGGTCTACATCTCCATTATCCTCCTCTGGCATTTTTAAAGTGAATGCATCAGTTTTTCTGTGTGCTTGTTTACAGATATGTGGTGTGGTGGTAGTTTG
>NC_137923.1:29467633-29472633 GCF_963457725.1 Sprattus sprattus | reverse complement strand
CACACACACACACACACACACACACACACACACACACACACACACACACACACACACACACACACACACACACACACACACACACACACACACACACCAAGCTTTGACATTCTCAGTAGCTGTCAGAGCTCCGTTCTGTGCTTCTTTCCCAGGGCATCAATTCCCCTCTCTTCCTCAGGTGGTCTGCCCCTCCACACAGGTGATTACTTTCAAACCATGATTGCAGGAATCTGGCTTTGGCGTGACTAGACACGCTTGCTCGCATAGTTGGGAGTTCGCAGGCAGTGCGTCAGTGGACACAGGTGTCATTTCACCGCAGAGACTCTGCTGTAGGTACCACAGACTGATGCCTCATGTTGGACAAAACCCTGTAAACGCAAAATTCTGTTCAGATCCTGGTTAGGGGTTATTGAAGGTAAAGTCAGTGATTGTAATCCAGTTCAAATTCAGCAAATTGTTCATCACAATAATTGTATCTCTCTGTTAAGTATGTTTGCTTAAAATAAAACTGATGTTCCTCCACAGTCCTGCGGATGTAAATAGGAAGCAAACATAATGGCTCAGACCGTACCATAAACAACTCCAACCAATCAAGACGTTGCTCCAGTTGCACAGAAGAGAGGCTTGTAATTTGATTGGCTGTCGAGATCTAATATCGATGCAGACTCTACCTTTAAATCAGAGTCAAATGTTGGTTACTCAGCTGGTTTGATGGCTACTGGCTGGTGGTGAGTGAGAGAGAGCGTGAACACCTCCTGTAAATAATGATCCATGAGGCGAATCATGTGGTCTGGCCGTGCCTCAGAAGTAATTGGTTGTGCAGTGTGTGTATGGAGGATGGAGGTCACCGCTCCAAGCGCCCATTTGTGATAATCTTATCTTCAGCAAACAGTGCTGTGTGTGTCAGATGACTGCCTCCTGACACCACTCTTGAGAGAAACTTTAGATGGGCAAAACATGTGCAGAACTACCCCTTGGGCATAAACATGGCAGCTCTGACCCTATCCTTTTGTAAGACGCCTTGGAAACTGACATAAGGGACACTGCGCATCCGCTGACATTTTGCAACTGACACAAAGCATTTGTGGTGCCATTGCAATCTCAACTCCATTAGGAATCGACAGGGAGATGTGTTCCTTCAATCCCGCCTCTTACAGGGTCATATCTTTTGGGAGCTCTGGCTATTTTCTGAAAAGTGAATGCCAGCCATTTTATAAAATTACACTAATTTCTAATTTCTAGTTTGTCTAGAAAGTGTCAGCAGTATAATTGAATGATTGTATATAAGGCTGTAGCTTCAGAAACTTTGTGGGTAGAGATAACGAAATAAAAGTGGCAGTGCCAAGCTTTCCAAGGTCCAGAAGCTTCCATTAGTGTCAGATTACGTGATTGCATGAAATGCCAATAAATATTTTTACTGATGAATTACCAGCTGTTGTAAGATAATAGTTTATATCAACCACCAATTCCTCAGGTGGCAGTAAAGGGTGATCTAGGCAAGAACAAGATAAAAGGCATTTCAGGATCATGAGTCAGGATTTTGCTGAATGAGGAAAAAAAACATATAATTTTGTTAAACTGCTGTCTTCCTTCAACCATTCATTGACTTCTTGCCTTGACAAGTGGCTTAACTTAAGGTCAGAGGCAGCATTTAGTAGGCAATAATCACAACTGGAACTTTAAAACTGTAACATAACATTAACATAATGTGATTGCTCTCAGTGAAGCACAGATCTCAGAGCTCTTCAACTTCTGCTCAGCTGATCCCCGCGCTCCATGTAAACCCTGACTGACTGAGACAGCAGAGGGAAGTAAATAGGTCTTAGGCGCCTTTTTCTTGTCCTCTGACTTGTCCTGACAATGCAGCACCATCCCAATACAGGGTTCTCCTCACAACACACACACACAAGCAGCTCAGCGTCATGCCTGCTCAATGCACCTGCCACAGGCAAGTGCCTGTTCCATTTACCAGCATATCTTCACGCCAGAGCAGGTTCCAGCACGCAGGGCCCTAGATTTGTGTTTTCATTATCCTGCTCCCCACCCCTAATGGTGCGTTCTCTCTGAGGGCTATTGTTGAGTTCTGTGAACATAAAGAAGCCCCTGGATCAGATTTTGGCATTCCGTGGATAATGATTTAGATTTCTTTTCCGGAAGCACCGCAGAGATAATTGTTTGAGGGATGATTGAGCAGCGTGACTTACTGTGCGAGCCTTCTACTTCAGTTTCAGAATAAAGCGTGTACTATAATAGTCATAATTGTGTTTTTTTACATCTGTTTGTGCTCATTAATTGTATCACACTAATTGATTTTGTTATGTTTTTCCAAGTAAGTAATCCAAGAAATGTATTGATTAGATCAGAGAGTGAATGAGAAAAGAGCTTTGTGTGTAATGAACACAACTTAAGGGATTCTTTTAAGCACTTATTTCTTATGGGTGGTCTGCTTGCCACAAATATGACTCACTGCATTTTACAGACATTAGAGGAAAAATCTTCCAACACATTCCAAATTCATTTCGATCAGGTTTCCTTTGTTCAGACCCTGTATCATGTTATATGAACACAGCAATTTTCTTGAACAAATAAATGACCTCTAGTTGCTTGCAATGCTTTTTCTTTTTTCTTTAACCACCCAAAATTTGATCTGTTTCCCTTCCATGAAAACACCCCTTTCAATGACTGTTCAAAGACCCATAAATTAGTGTTTGTTGGCAGAAAGCACCCTACAGTAACAACACGGCTGGTGTTTTCTCTATGAAGTCGAACGTATCCTCAGGTAAAACTTCCCTTGGATTGCGTGGATGTGGGTAAAATATTCACACACAGAATGCCTCTGTGCTTGTGTTCAGTTTGGCATCGTGTATCACAGGACTTAATTCCTGAAATCGGTCCACCTGGATGGTACTCTGTGTTGGACCCCGGGAATGTTTGTGTGCTTACGGAAAAGGCTTTCGAGTTTACTCTGTGTTGTAACCCGAAAGAAAATGTCTGCCAAGAGAGGAAGCAACAACAGGTCTGACAAACGATGAAGAAGAGGAACCTTGGTCTTAAAACACCCTTCCGTGTCATATTCTCTTTCAGTGCATACTTTGAGGTGAAAGGGTCACCTCTCACATGTTCCACAGTGCAGAGATTAAAGAGAGCCACTTTATAACACCTACGCCATAGTCAGCAATGAACTAAAAGCTGCCTGCTACACCTGTGGCTGGTGAACAAGTGTATCAGTGTCTTTGTACCCTGTTCCAACTTGCTTGTTCTGTGCTTTTTTTCACCATCTCTGTATTTCTCTGCCTCTCTCTCTCTCTTTTCCTTGTCTCTGTGCGTCTCTCCGTACGGACTGGAATGTGGTGATGAGATAATCAGGTGCAGTGGGCGCGTGGCGGCTTGCTCCAGGCAGATAACCTGTCCTGCAGGAGACTGGAGGAACAGAGCCGTGACTCACAGCCCCGTCTGCCAGCATCTTCGGCTTTTTACCAGCAAAACCGCGCAATTTAGCAGACAACATGCCCGCTGTTTGTGTGTTTCTGTGTTTTAAAGGCATGCCTCATCCCCTACAGTGTTGTGTCAAGAAGGTGCTGTAGGTAATGTTTTGGCAGTGAAAGAAGATCTGCAATCTCTGTGTGCCTATTCTTGCATGACTAAGCCTATCTCCAGATTCCTCACTGGGTGGAGCTTCTTTTATGTAGCCTTAGGGAACAGAAAAAAGTCAGGCTCTGGAGAAAATGTTTAAAGTAATGGCCCGGCCGAACGGGGATTAACCTCAATTGCCTGACCCTCCCTTTGAGTTTTATGTCCACTTTGATCACCTCTTGTGATGAATTGTGTGTCTTCCCCAATCATGTAATAGTAGTTGTGTAAAGATCTTGTTTGCAGTGCAGGTAAGTAGCCTACATGGTGTTTAATTCTGCTATTGTTTCTATTACTGTTTAGAGGATTGTTACAATAATCCACAAATGCATTTTATTCACATGGCATTTTAACTGAACATATGAACAAGGGAAGAACAGAGAAATGTCCAACAGGTACACTTTTATAAACAGGTTTGCTATTATAGCTGATATGAGAGAAAGTGAGAGTTTTGAGCTTCATATTCTCCACACACACACACACACACACACACACACACACACACTCACACACAAACAAAAACACTGCAGTGGATGGTCAGTCTCCATCTTCATAAAGCCACAGACACTTTTACACGACAGCCGGGTCAAGTCCACGACCACAATGAATTAGTCTCACATTACCCCAATGTTTCACTGACTTTTATTCTGCCCTAAAAAATGACTTCAAAAATGCAACTCAACAAGCCATCAGTAACCTCTTAGTGGTGATTTATGGGTTATTAGCAAGAGGCACTATGTTATCTTGAGACATATTTCGAGAAGTCATGTGAGCTCTGCCCCCTTTTTTGGGGGAGCGGAGTGGGGGTGAAGGGGGTTATTATTCACCACACGGCCCAAGTGCAGGGGCTGACAGAACAAAAAAAAGGAAAAAAAGAAAGACCCTTCTCAAATGTTCATTTTTCCAGAATGTGTGTGTTTTTGTTGTCTAAGTTTTCCTTGGTGGCGGTGAACAAAGTGTTCTACTGTGGAGCGGGCCCTCTGCTCGCAGACACAGTGTCTGTACAGGGAGTTCCTGTCCCTGGCCCAAAACCCACAGACCCACAGCAAAGAAGGACAAGGTCAGCTCTCACTCCAGCTTCTCTTCACTTCTCCTCGCCTCTCCGCTGACATCCAGGCAGCAGCCATGCGTTTCCTCACGGTGATTTGACATCTCTTCTCACGAGCGAGCAAATACTCTACATCACAGTGACTGTGACAGCGCACCCCCCACAGGTCAACACTCTGATCCTTCTCTTTCTCAGTCTTGCAATATTTCACTTTATTTCTAATGCATTGGCGCACGATTATTTCTACACACTTGTACACTTAATTTCATCTATAAGTAGGCCCATAGCTTTGCTGTCTGACTTGCACACACCCCCTCAAGAA
>NC_137923.1:29347633-29462633 GCF_963457725.1 Sprattus sprattus | reverse complement strand
AAACATATACAAGAAGTCTTTGTTTACATTCATGCCCCTCTGTGAGTCACATGCAATCTGCCCAGGAGAAGGGAACGCAAACTTGAAATGTGATTGCTGCCATGGATTGCAGTGCAGACAATTTCATTTCCAAGGGATACAAGCATGCATTCAAAAACACTGCCAGTTTTTGCATGTAGTGTTTGATCAGATGACTGCTTAAGATGGCCAAATACTATGGCTGCTAGAGTGGTATTAAGTCAATACACATCAATGACAACATTTAATGATTCATCCAGAAAAAATGCAGAATTTATGCATCTTCTCAACCACTTGCATACATCGTCACCTCCAGTGTAACCGTGATGTCATTATTACACTATGTCAGATCAGGAACCTCTGGTAGAAGAAGTCAATAGTGTGTTTTGAATTCAAGCTTTATCAAAGTGAATGGTGTGGAGAGCAGTTATTGGGTTGGAAAATGATTATAATTCTGTAAAAATAAAATATTTGATACATTAGTTTGTTTGTTTTTCTTCTCTAATTTGTCCACGTTTCTGCCAGGAACATATCAGTATCTCCAGCACCAGCTCTATCATTTAGATAAGACGATGCGTTGTGGTTGTGGGAGATCTTTTCAGAGCAGCTCAACAGAGAGCAGGTCTTTTCATGTGGCCGCCTGAGAGCTGCTCCATACCCACAGCACACCCTCACTTAAGGCTTTCCTCACTGATGAAGAGGGGCTTAAGTGAGAGTTTGCAGGTTCTTCTGATCTCTTCAGATGCAAAGGGCGTCATGAGGAGCCTTCAAACACCGGCCCATAACCGCTTGGGTTTTTTCAAACGCTGCAGGATTTACAGTTTTAGAAGAACGTTAGTGGATTTCATCAGGAGACATACGAGAAAGAAAAGAAAAAGAAAAGAAAGAATACCACTCAGCTCACAACACAAGTCATCCATCATATCCAACATCAAAGGACCACATAGCACCTTTGTGTCTATATATGAAAATATGAAAGTTCTCCTGATACCTCAGCTGCAAATCTTAGGAAAAAAAAAACGCTGAACTGTTTGCCAAACAGGATGACCAATTAAAGGTAACACTGGAATATTCAAGAACTTGCTGTGTGTCAGTCATTCATTCATGCTAAACTGGGTCATAAAAACAAAGAACCTATATGAATATTCACCATCTGTCCCTTCATCTCACAACGCACCGTACAGTTGAAAGGGTAGGACAGGATTTTGCACAAGACCTTATGATGTGATCTGATGATATAAGCTTTAATTGGTTAAGTGGCATGTGATGTGTCTTATCGTGGTCACATGAATGGATCAGGCCATTTTGGTTAGGCAAAGGTCTTAATGGCATTCAGGCAAGCAGCAAGTGCAAACATGTCAGCAGGTTAGCAACCAAAAGTGCCCAGGTCCTGCCCCCCCCCCCCCCCCCCTAATATTTATGACAACCCGTTCCATTCTGTGAATGCTGGCTTAGTTCAGACAGTAAGGGTGCGTCTACAGTGCGACACCTATGTTTGGTTTATGAATACATCACATAAGTATTGCAAGGACTTTGCTTTGATATGATTTAACTGTCTGTAGACTTCTTTGTAATGATTTCTTTCCGTCTTAGGTTCACCATGGTGGTACCAGACGTGATGACATTACAGATAGATACTGCAATATCCCTTCATGGTACAATCTAAACTAAAGTGGCATTTCAGGAGGATTTTATTTTCTGGTTATACGAAACGAAAGACTGTTGCTTTATTGGATTATGATACAATACGTTTAAAGAAAGAAACACCATCACCATTGGATAAAAGTAAAGAGTATTCATTTGATTCATTAATTTAATAATTTGTTATATCTGAAAATTATTTACTGAGAGATAAGTAGGGTCTCAATAGTGAGTATTTTTTTTTTTACAAATGCAATGAAGTGTTGACATCATATGTATTTGTAATGCTGGGAACTGGATACATACAAATGACAAGTGGCAGTGTTAGCAAAATGCAGTCTTTGTGTGTGTAGTTCAAATTTGACAAGTGAAACGTATTGCTTTTAGACCCAGAGTCTCTGAACCTCCTCATTAACTCTTCAGTCATACTCCATGACTTAAAAAAGGAAAAAGACTTCTGAGCAAATTGTGGGAAAGACATAGTGTTCGTCAAGCAGATATGTCTTGAGCCACACAAACAGAGAGACATCCCTTGGGGCGTTTGGAGTGACTGAGAGCAAAACAAGCGTCTCTTTCTCCTGAGGTCAGCTCGGCACTGAGGCCACTCAGATCACGCACTGCCCAAGACAATCAGGCCTCTCAGGAGACGCCTAATTTTATTTGTTCCACTTGATGGATATAGTGGAATCAGGAATCATACTGCCCTTTCACTGTAAAGTCAGCAGGTTTCACAGCATGCAGGCCATTCCCTCCTCATTCTCCTCCTCTTCCCCCTCCTCCCTCCTCCTTCCCCTCCTCATCCTCCTCCTCACCACCTCATCCCTCTTCACTGCTCACTGTCTGTGGTTGAGGCGAGACAGACGGAGAGGATTCATGTGCAATGGCATCAGCAGCTCAGCAGTGTTTGGGTCAGACCTGGGGTCAGGCTGATATGATGCACTGCGTGCTTTCGTTTTGATCTCAAGTTTTCTTAAGTAAACAGTCAGTTCTACACCAGAAATGGAAGAGCCCATTCTAAGTTTAGAAAATAAAACATGAATGAGATTTCGCTGCTTAAGTTATTAAAATCAACATTAAATCAAGCTGTGGACAAAACCAAAAAGTACAAACTACTAGTAAAAGGAGAAAATGGTGGACACTACATGTAGACTGAGTTCATATTATGATTTGCATGATAACACATACTGTATGTCTTACCTTTTTATCTTTAGCTTTTAGCTTGGTGTACAAATTGAAGCATTTATTCTTACTGCGGCTCAGCCGAAAGAACTACTACAAGACCATGGCTGCGATTCACTAGGACCACACACACTGATGAAACATGCTTAATTATTGCTAGTTACTTTGGATAAAAGTGTCTGCAAAATGAATAAATGTTCATAAAAGTGAATTTTCAGTCGTTTCAGATTATCTGCATGTGAGTAGATGGCACAGATATCTGTAGGAACCTCTAGACAAATTGAAGCAAAGCACCTGGAGCAGTGCAGCATTGCCTAGGCTACTGTTTAGGCTATGCTAGGCTAACTCAGTGGGAAAACTTTGGCATTGGTTTTGTGCAGCCATTGAGACTGTATCATCCTAGTCTTCCTGTTTTAGTCTATTCAGGCCCCCAGACCAACTCAGGAGTCTCCAGCCTTTTTTTCTCTCAAAGGAAACGCTGGAGGAAAATGAGCCCAATAAAGTCAAAGTCTACTTAAACTCTTTAGAGTAATGAAGTCAGCAGGCAGCCTACTGACGCTGGAGTTGGTTCAAGGGAAAAACATTTTGGTGACGCTAAGTGCTTATTTCAGACAACATCGAGGTAAACAGTCTAGTTTACAGATTTATTATCCCAAAGGTTTTGAGGGCACACGGATGAGTTTGGCCCCTTTAAGGTGACACCCTCACAGGCAAATAAAAAAGCTTGAGGCCTTCAAAGAAACTGGCATGAGAGTGTGACCAATCTCGCCAGCATGTGTGACATTTCAGGTTTGTTTGGGATCTGAACAGGTTCACAAGGAGCAGGTTCACCGAGTCAGCCTCCTGTGCTGGACCCTCTATCCGAATGTTCCCAATTCCCTGAATAGATTAAACCTGTGGACGGAGTGATATTTGCCGGCTCAAAATAGATGAACAACCTTGGCTGTGTTCTCTCCACCACCGCTCTCCAAGTAATGCTGTTTCATATAGGTCAACCCGCTGAAGCGGAGGTGACATCATCCAAACTTTCTAGCAAGTCATCCTCGTTGTCAATGACATTCTCATCCACTTTCTTATGAGCCTTGGTTTTGTGTGCGTGAAAATCCATCCATTTCTATAAACACTATTTATGAAGAAAGGGAAGTGCTATCTGGTGTTGTTGTGTGAATAATGGTGGGAGGCAACATGAGTCGGCATAATTCTGTGATAACAGTCACAACAGTCAAACCACACAGAGGTAACTCTAGACAAAGGACAAGACATGGGCAGGTGAGACAGAGCTGTTGATGAATAGCACTCATTAGCAGTGGGATCATTTTGTAGGATACTCTCATTAACATAACACTTTGGGTTTCCATAAATATGTAAATGCTGAACAGTTTGTCAATCTCTGCAGATTAACAGTAATTTACTGTGGATTATTTATGTGTTTTTAATTCTGACAGCAAATGGACAGCACAATGACTAAATGGCTAAACTATCATCAACCCTATGTCTTTTTAAATTGGTGTAATAAAATTGACATTTTTAGGACATTCTTTCATTTTATTCAAAAAGTGTAAAAAAAGAACAGTTCTGAAATTCATTCATTCATTCAGTTGAGAAAGTCACACCATCAAGTTACAATCACTTCAGTCACACATACATTCAAAATATATATATATATATATTTATAAAATACAATAGCAAAAAATGCTTATAAAAACATAAGAAACATCAAATCATTGTTGGCACTTATTAAAAAGTATTGCAAGTTGAGTGCTGGTAAACTGCTGTTGTCTCAGTATTGTGCAACAGATGGAATACTTTCCTTTTATAAAAACAACAGGAACATTTAGCACTTTTTTCCAATGCAGTAATGGCTTCAGCTATTCCTCACAGAAGGCACCAGTTCTTTCATTTGTTCAACCATAAACCACGTGGAATGTCAGAATGTTTTCTCAATTAAATACAATGGTGACCACACCAGAAATCTATCCCATAAGGCAACTTGGCTTTGGAATAAAACATTTCTCAGGGCTTACATTACAAAACCCCCTCTGCCCTCCCAGAGGTTAATTTACAGTATGCTGAAGGCAGAGGCCCAGCACTGATTGCCACAGCAAGAATACTGTTCAGATGAAAGCATGTGAAAGGGCACATGATGTTGCAAGTCTCTTTCACTCGGGTTTGTTCCTTTACACACAAATGTAGCAGACATTCTGAAGCAACAACAACAACAACAAAATCTCTCAGCATAAGCATGCGGATGCAATGTTCGATCAAGCCTTCACATCACCTTTTGAGCGTTGCCGGTGACAGTGAAACCTGACATTGAAGGCTGCGGTGGGGGCTGCATCCAAGCTCAGTGTGCTACACAACAACCAGATTCCTCATGCTTGTGGAGAAGAGACATTCTGGAGAAGGTTTTGGAACAGTTTTTGCACTGGTATTTTTTCACATCCGAATGGGTCTGGAGGTGAGCCCTGAGGTTGGATCTATCGGCGAAGGCCCTGCTACAGTGTGGGCAGGAAAAGGGCTTCTCGCCTGGAGGATGGGGAGATAAAACGGAACAAGTCAGCATTCAAATGCCACCAAGAAATATTGCCTGTGTGAAAGCAAGCAGAGGTATAACCAAAACCTGCACAGTGATTTATTTGTTTGGGACTGGCTATGAGTGCAATGTTTTACACTAAGGCCAGCTGTAAAAGGGTTCCACTAGCTGGGGCAACTCAGAGACAGGTGGGTCAGAGTACTGATGCCCTCCATGGTTTCAACTTTGAGAGAAAAGTGACATTAAGGCAGTTACAGAGATAATGGATCATACATTACACAACTTTGGTACCAACTGTTTTGCACTATTGCAGTCTTTACACAAACCAAGACAAATCGCTTAAGAATAGGCCTGTATTATTCATGTTATTCAACATACACATGCACTGCTTATATTTGAGTGATAGTCTGTGGAATTGAATACAAGTGCAGCCTTTGGCAAAGTTTGCTTCTAACAGCCACTATGATATCCGTCAATGCAATTGACTAGTGTAATTATATCCCCCTCTTTACTGGAAAAAAACAAACGTGAATTACTGCTCACCAGTATGTGTTCGAATATGCCCCTGCAGCAACCACGGTCTGGAGAAAGCTTTGCCACATATCTTGCAGACACAAGGCAGCGTGTGAGTTCTGATGTGCATCTTTAAAGCTCCAAGACTGACGTACTCCTTCTCGCAATATTTACAGCTAAAAGATTTCCTCGTTTGAGCGTCGCAGTGCAGTTGTTTGTGCTTCATCAACCCGGAATAAGTGGAGTAGGACTTGCTACACAAACTGCACTGAAACTTTTCAGCCTCCACCCCGTGAGGGTCCGTGAGTTTAGTGAGCATGCGATCATCGTCATCGCTTCTCGGGCTCTCTGAACCGCTGTGGTCCTTGGAGGACGTGTCTGAGAGCGAGGATGGGTATCCCGACACAGGCGACAGGTCACTTGGGAGCGGGGAAAGTGGCAAGTTGCTCGTAGTCCATACTGTGATAGGGTTATATGCCACCGAACTTAGAATCTCCGGTTGAGAGATGAGCGGCAATGGATGACTTTTATAAAGGCATGGTGAAATAAAGACTGTAAGAGAAAAGAAAATGTGTGTTTAAAAATCTCAGTGTTAAGTAGCGAAATTCAGTATGTTAAACCACCGAATTATACACTAATTATATGGGCTAAGCAGTTGCTTGGGTGGTCCTAAAGAACCAACCAAGCATGATCTTCCAAAACTGCTCTGAGACGTCATACTAGCCAAAGAAAAAACATTTGACCATATAGGCATTGACATTGTTTAAATGACATTTGAATTTTAGTAATCAAGTTATTTTAGACAAAACACTTTTTTTTTTTTACCTGTTGGACCTTCAAGCTCACTGTAGTTCGGCTTCTTAGTTGAGCTGAAGTGTTTCTTTACAAGGAATGAGCGTGGCATCTTGTAAAATAATGAAAGTGTAACAAAAAAAAAATACTGCAAATAAACGTAACGGTCCTCACATAGAATGACAAATTGGGGAGGTGGTAGTCCTTAATGCATATTCCACTGGAATGTCACTCCATAGCAGAGAGCAGTTTGAACAGTCCAACACTGCTGCAAAGACAAGTAAATACCCCCAATCAGGTGTAGGGGGAGTGGTTACATAGCCGTCATTTACAGAGTCAGCCCTCAATCCAATAAGAATTTTAGGTTTTATTCACAACCTTGGTATAGGCGGAGTTGTTGCGATCCTGGAACCAGACAGGTGTTTTGAAAGGCACGCTTGTGGGACAGATTGAGAAAAGTTAAGGCTAAACGCGACACCAACAATAAGCCAAAGCACCCTCACTTTAAATCGGCTGTTAAAGATTAGATTCCCCATAGTGCAGCCACTAACAGAGGGGTAGGCCTAGAATGGATAAACTACACTTTGACAAAATTGATTTAATTCTGAAAGTCTGATTAAAGTTTAGGCTACAGCAGATACAATGTGAGACAGCTACTTATTCGGTTCCATGTCTAATTCGGTTACAAGTAATTGAGAGAAGCAATGTCTCAACTGATATTAAATGGAACCATTTCCTTGGCTAGCCTATAACTGATAGGCTAACTCGAAAATCTCCAAAACACGAGCTTGCAAGCTTACAAGTAATCGTTAGCCCTCTGGCTGAAAATTAAACTCTCTAAAACTTTGATATGGTGATATGAAACGACAACTACATTAGACCAATATGGCTTATCGAAGTCTTATTGCCAGAAATCCCACCTGACATCAGGACACGAGCAATCTTCACTGCGTGTTATTTGATTATAAGATAAGGCTCTCCTCTCAGAATTGACTTACAAGTGAAATCACCAATAACTTTTCAAGGACAGGGGCATCTACAATTGAATTAACGCTCCCTTATTTTTTAGAAGCATGAACTGTTTCACTACGCCCTCCTGTGTTCAGAGGCTTACCTGCAGTAGCCTAGTATGGCTGCGTTCAGACTGCAGGCAAACGATGCTTAAATTTGATGTGACTAAGATTTGTTTTGTTTTAATAGCACAAATCACATGGAATCTGATATTTTCAATTCGGATACGGGCCACTTCCATATGTTGGTCCTAAATCAGATACGGGTGCAATGGAACCAGTTTGACCAGTCTGAACAGTCATATCGGTCTATCAAGTCACTCTGGATCAACATTCTGCACTGGCGAGACTCGGGACGGTGAAGTGTTAGACCTCATAAAAATGTGCCTCTCCTCCTCATCCTCGTCCTCTTTGCTACCTGTTCACAAATTCACTCACTTCCACTGCACAGTAACTCATAGATGAAACCATCAACGCTGACTTCAATAGCCTCCGCCTACTTCCTTCAGCTATACTCAGTATTATTTGCAGGTCGGCAGAATGGTTATATAACAAAATAATTATTTACATGATTTCTTCCCCAGTAGTGGGACTAATTAGGCACACATCTACATGATGGAAAGCAGAGCAGGGCCAAGACCCTCTGGTGCATCCATTTCAGGACATTTGCTGTGTTGGGAATTGACACATTAGATTTCTAGCACGAAATACTATCGTGTGTATAATACAATTCTTCTCTTTACCTGGCCACCATTGACTGGAATCCAGTTGAATACCCTTTTTAAAAATGTAGCACAATAAGCTCATAACATTTATTTAGCCAAAGTGTTTTTTGTAGGTAGGGTTGAGACAGAAATTTTTCACCATTGTAATATTTCCTCTCTTTTCCCCCCTCGTCAGTGTAGAATCTTCCCAGTTAATTCTATTAGTATAGTTTTAAGGATGTGACTGAAACACAAATGAAAATGCATTCAAACTAATGAGAAGAAAAAAAAAAATTCAGCTGCTTTTTCAATAGTTTCGTAAATATTATAAGCACGACCCGGGTTGTTATTCATGCACCACGGTGGGATAAACCAGAGATATTAACAAAGAGTATTTGCCGTGTGAATGAATGATTTATTCACTATGTTGAAACAAGTCAATGCAATGAATTTTAAATGATGCCTGTATGTAGACAGTATAACCACAGAGAAACATTTATGATGTTGCATGAGAAGCCTCTCCCGTGAGACACTCTGCTGCCGGAGCAGAATCTGAGCTAGACAGGAGCGTTGTATAAAATGGATGGCCCATGGGATGTGTCTGTTCTCACTAGGTTCACCCCTTGGACATCGGGGACACCAAGCCCGAGGACCAGGACCAGCTGAGATAGAGAGTGATGAGAGAACAGCGGGGACACCAAGCCCTAGTACCAGGACCAGCTGAGATAGAGAGTGATGAGAGGACAGGGACAGGGTGCTTGTCCTCCATAGCACTGCACGAGCAGGGCCTTGGGTGGGCATCGCCCCTGGCTTCACTGGGCATGTGTGTGGGTGTGTGTATGTGTGTGTGTGTGTGTGTGTGTGTGTGAGTGCGTGCGCTTGCGTGGGTGTTTCTGTGCGTGTGTATGTGTGTTTGTGCGTGTGTGTGTGTGTGCTTACTAAGACGGCATTTATAGCATGGCTCATACAATGATTGCAGTTCTGAAATTAGTTATATTTTTATATTTGTTTTTATATATAACCATTGTGCAACACAAATGATTGCTTGATCATTGCAGGAACAGGAATACTAAGGCCATGCTGAGGGAATTTCCTGTGATCCTAAAACACTGAACTAATTTATGAAATCTGAAATTGGATTTGTACATGACTTGTGAAAATGTCACACATTTCCATATCATACCAGAGTACACTCTTTTGGCTCTGTGGCCAACTGTAAACCAAAGCAATTTCTTGTGTTACTACTCTACATCCTACATAATGTGTAGGTGACATTCCAAGGTCTAATTACTGTATGTCTCATTTGTAATGTTATTGCAAGCACTACACAGACACACAACCCTGCTTGTACCAGCCGGAATAATACACTATGGAGAAAAATATTATACCTGCACTATATTTAAAGGAGATTCCACTTTGAGAATAGGCATCACCATTACTGCGTCAAGGAATTTTACTCCATTTTTATCTCCACCCACAGTAAACTCTTGCAAATGCGTCACTCCTTGTGGCAGCGACCTTCTTGGAGTGTGGGCAGGACCTATTCAAACAGTCATGATGCAGTAGCGTGATTAGACACAATTAGATAATCCAGACAAAAAGGTTTTTCTAAGTAGATACTGTGGCTGATCTGTGTGGTTGCAAGAGATCAAATAATCCACAAAAGCACAGAGATATCAAATTAAACTGTAATATGTTCACAAGGTCAATATCTCATTTCGGCAATAGTGTATTTCAGTGCATCACAATGCTTTTTTCTGAACATTGAAAGCAGGGCTGTTCTGACCAAGATAAATGCAAAATGGAATCATCATTATTGGACCACGCCAAACAATGCCAAGCACCCTCCATCTTCCAGTCAAACAGAACTTATCCAACATAGAGAAGAGATAGCAGGTGAACTTCCTAGCAAACAAAGAGATACTTGTCTGGTGGCACTTTGAACAATTCAATTTGCTCCGACTCAGCAGATCGTTTTAATCTCAAACTGACTCAAGCTTGAAATGTGTTAATTGTGGACTTGTTTTCTTATCTGCAAAACCTAATTAGCGACGGGGAACATGTGCTTTGTTCCTTTGTAAATAAGGAACGTCAAGGCCATTTATTTTCTGTAGACAGTAAATTGGAAGATTCTTTTCATCTTTTTTACGTCAGATGACTGAATGATGCAGGGGTATTTTCAAGGAGTTGTTCAAATATATATCTCACTTAATTGTTAATTGAGTTGCTTTTCAAGGACTATCTTTGTGGACTCATCATACAGCAAATTGTTTGAGGGAAATTGATAATTTATAAATGCTGAACCCTATTATAATGGATGGGCAGTGTGATGGATTTCTGTTTTCAGCATTAGCAATGTGATGGAATAACCTGTTATATTCCAACAACCATACTGCAAGTCAGCAATTCAGACTTCCTATATGAAAACCACTGCAGTAAGCATTAGCACGAGTATCATACCGTAAAAAATATATTTAGGAATGCATCATCAAGTCATTAGATCAGCACTTTAAAGCTTGAGGCGTGACACAACCGTCAGGGGGCTATGGCTATAAAACTAGGCACAAAAATATCTGCAGTGCAATTTAATTTGACATTCATAGCAATGTGTGTGGGCATTTACAAAAAGAAGAGTCAATTAAAATAGGGTTTTTAATGTCTTTGTGACCAGAAGATAGACAAATAAGACACCAGGTCACTAATGGACCAGACAGATGGCATTATGAATGCTGGAAAACACAATGTACAACCAGCATGCTATGGCTGCTGGACTTGTGTAATTCATCAGAATTAAATAGTCAATATATCAATGTCATATAGTTGCACAGAAACACTAACCCTAATGGCTAACTAACTCGTTTCTGAGCAACTGCACTGCAGGTTTGGGGCAAGGGAATTTTATCAACCACTCCATTGGATTCTTAATTGAATTCTTCCTTATTTCATCAGGAAATTAAGCTGAATGAATAGCAGGAGATGTAGCTGGAGTGCTATATTACATGCTCTTTCTGCTCTATATTACATGCTCTTCTGCTCTATTCTCCATGCTATTTCTCCTCTATTCTCCATGCTCTTTCTGCTCTATATAACATGCTCTTTCTGCTCTATATTACATGCTCTTTCTGCTCTATATTACATGCTCTTTCTGCTCTATTCTCCACGCTCTTTCTGCTCTATATAACATGCTCTTTCTGCTCTATATTACATTCTCTTCTGCTCTATTCTCCATGCTCTTCTGCTCTATTCTCTATGATCTTTCTGCTCTATTCTACATTCTCTTTCTGCTCTATATTGCATGCTCTTTCTGCTCTATATACAGTAACATGCTCTTTCTGCTCTATATAACATGCTCTTTCTGCTCTATATTACATTCTCTTCTGCTCTATTCTCCATGCTCTTCTGCTCTATTCTCTATGATCTTTCTGCTCTATTCTACATTCTCTTTCTGCTCTATATTGCATGCTCTTTCTGCTCTATATACAGTAACATGCTCTTTCTGCTCTATATTACATGCTCTTCTGCTCTATTCTCCATGCTCTTCTGCTCTATTCTCCATGCTCTTTCTGCTCTATTCTACATTCTCTTTCTGCTCTATATAACATTCTCTTTCTGCTCTATATTACATGCTCTTTCTGCTCTATATACAGTAACATGCTCTTTCTGCTCTATATTACATGCTCTTCTGCTCTATTCTCCGTGCTCTTTCTGCTCTATATTAAATGCTCTTTTTGCTCTATTCTCCACGCTCTTTCTGCTCTATATAACATGCTCTTTCTGCTCAATATTACATGCTCTTTCTGCTCTATATAAAATGCTTTTCTGCTCTATTCTCCATGCTCTTTCTGCTCTATATTACATGCTCTTTCTGCTCTATTCTCCATGCTCTTTCTGCTCTATATAACATGCTCTTTCTGCTCAATATTACATGCTCTTTCTGCTCTATATAACATGCTCTTTCTGCTCATGAGAAGTGAACTGGTCCTGCCTAACAGCAGAGACTCCATGTTGAAGAGCGTCAAACATTTTAACACTGATTTAAGGCTATGTAAATTGGCCTTAAGCGTGCAACAGGCAGTAATACAATCGAGTAAGGTACGGGGAAGTGTATGTTGGCCTAGACACTCCTGAAGTTGGAGAATCAGAACCCTCCCCCATAAAAGTACAGTACATCACTCATTGCATTTACAGAAAAATCCCTGTCGACTGTTGGAGCAGAGATGGACACTGAGTTTCATCAGCGCGCACTTGAGTGGAGTGAAGGCCAATTAGAGTAACTGATAGGAGCTACTGCCTGGAATCCTTTCCCCAGCAATTACCAGCACAGTGATGCATTAAAATGAAGAATGACATAAACTGTAGACAGGTATTGAAATGTCCACTGATGATACTCCACCATGGTGAAGGTTATTTCAATTGATTTTCATTCATGTGAGTATCTGTAGTTTGATTAGAGATTTCAGACATGGTGATCAGGTCCGAGTTAAATGCGCTGCTGCTTGGGAGCTGCTCTCTTCACACTGTGCTTATCTCCACAGAATGATGCAGTGGCCAAAGATGAAGTGCAATCTTCTCTCTATCTCCCTGATTAAGTCTTGAAATACGGCCCTCTGTGCCAGGGAAACCTCTTAACTGACAACTCACTTGCTTTGAATTGGTGTTACCTCTTGTTATCCACACGCCAGAGGTTTTTTCCCCCATTGAATTACTCGTTATTTCTCTCTGTTCAGATCAGTGAGGTTGCACTGTTCTTAAACTCCACATGGTGGCAAGAATCCATGATAGATTAAGAACCATCGAAAATATAAGCATGTCTCACACAAATCCCAACTACCAGGTGAAATGAAATACATGATGAGAAATAGATAGAGGAGCAGAGAGGAGAATCTGGTTCTGACGTTTGTTGTGTCTATTTAAAAACTTTAAAAAGTTATCTAACCTTTACAGAACAATATCAGAATATTTGGGCACCTGAACATACATCTGCCTGCTCAAGGATGGTGTAATAAGGCTCAAAACATTGGTGTGAATGGGAGGTATTACAATTACTTGGAAACCAATTACCACTTACTGTTGTGCTGCCTTCTAAAGGAACATGACTAACTGTATGTGGATTGGTCAACTGTTTTCCTGTAATATGTTGTTCTAATTGTCTAGCTCAACTGCCCCAGTCCACAAGCTAAAGGCTATTGCCATGATGACAGCAAGGTCCAATTACTTGTTTTAAAAATGCAAAAAAAATCTGATGTGGCATGCTACTCAAAGAATTTCCATTACTCCCATACTCATACCAGAAGGCTTTAGAGCCGTCCGTATGTGACACGTAGGTTCGTTTACCATATTATGCTGCAGTGAAAATCATGCAGATAATTGCCTGTAAAGCCAGCCGTTGGGACACTGCTTCTCTCCATGCCCTGTCCGTGCCGGCGCGGTGTTGTTTTTTTTTCACGTTGAGCTCACATACATTCTGAAAGTCTAATCACGGGCAGGAGAGGGCTGGCAGAACAAATGAGCTACTGAGCAGTTGGCAAAGCTAGGGAAAGCGTTTGCCATATTCAGACAGGCATTTAACCACCACAGAGTAGACAGCGACCGAGAGGGAGAGCGAAAATGTGAGGATGCACGCTGCATGGTTTGCGGAGGATGCTGACGGATGGAGAAGCCGATATCGTCTCTGTCGAGGGAATACATCACAAGGACATGTTTAAGGTGTCGATGTGGAATATCTGACGATTTACGCGGTTTGTCGGCCAGCAGTGGTTGTTGGGCGGCTGTAATCGGATCTGCTTTGAATTTGCAGATGTCTGTCTGAAAGATAAACTGTTGGCTTTCGATTATGATTGATGAAAGGATCAGAGTGAAAACGATATCAAATTACCACCTGTTACCAGAAAACCAGGTAAGCTTCAGTACTCTCACACGACACCCTCCTATTTTGATCATAATTAAATGTTGTCTGCGTGCGGTCTTGAGGAGGGTATTGCTATGTGATGTCTCAAAGACAAGATGCTTTAAGCATCAGTTATGCATTGTATGCCACAGTAGATAAGAACGTTATCAGTTCATCAGAAACATATGAGGAAGAGCAAGTAGCACGTAATTGTGTCCTCTTGATGTGGCCAGCTGTAACAAAATTTCCTGATAACTAATCAGGAGTTATAACTGTAACGGGCGGATAAGTACATGGCACAATTCTAACTATATTGCAAAAACATTTACTCTCCGCAGTGCTAAAAAAGTCTGTGGTGATTAAACCAAAACCCCTTTATCTATGGGAGGTATCTATTCCTTCACTCGAACGTTGGAGAAGGAGAATTGCCTGTGTGGGCTGTACTACTGGGCAACGTAGGCTACTGTAACGTTAGACAATGCCACGTGAGCGAATGTTGAGGACAATTGTCGGCATCCACCCCAAGTCCACCTGCACCGTTTTGCCAAGCATACATGGAAATACTATGTCCCCAAGACTAGCCTGCCTGCCCTATACCCAATTGAGAGCAGTCACTTATAGCTTTTCAGAAGAGCAGCATGGTCTTTAGGTGCTTCTGGTTTTCAGAAAGTCCAAGTCTATTCACTTCAGTACATAGTTTTGGGACAGGGTTTGATCTGCATTATGGTTTGATCTGCATCATGGGTGGCATAACGAATCACTGTCAATTCTGTTTCTGTTTAAACATGAACTTTTGCTTGTGCAGTTGTTCATTGTTGACCTCAGACCATATGTTATCATTCTGCTAGAACCACGTAGTTTTAACTGTATTCACCTAATTTTAAGATCAGGGTGCACACTGTACTTATACCATGTATGGGGCTGAGCCAGATTCCCTCACTGGCAGACATTCCCAATTCACTACTGAAAAGGGTCCTTCTAAAACATTCCCAATACACTACTGAAAAGGGTCCTTCCCTGTGTGGCAGAGCTCTGGAAAATAGTCTCCAGACTCTCCATGCTGAAACAGATATTCCCAGAGTTTGATGTCAGCTAGTTTCCTCATGAGTAGCTTTGGGTTTTTACAGCCACATGACTGATAGAACACCAAATTAAAGCAGCTCTGAAGCAGATGTGTCCTCCCTCAGCTCTCATGCAGTACCAAAGCTTACTGGTTCACTCGTTTCCCTCTCTCTCTCTCTTTCTCTCTCTCTCTCTCTTCCTCTCTCTCTCTCCCTCTCTGTCTCTCTCCCTCTCTCTCTCAATGCCTCTCTTAACTAAGGCTCGTAAATTAATACAAATCCGCCATATCGTGCAGGTGTTGCAAAATGTGCCCAACTGGAAACTGTGAATAGAGCCCAAAATTAGACTACATTAGAATATGACTTCTGGTAAAAAAAAATCAATCATTCAAAACCAGAGATATTTTCAGGTATGTGCCCGACTCTGATGGGGGTCCGGTAACCGAGGTAACAGGCTGTCATTTTGTACACCAGAGTACTTTTCTAATCATTTGATGTACTCTTCACAAGAAAAAGGGTAAAACTGTGTTTTAAAAGGAAATGGCTACTCATCCTTCATTCATGACTTCACTTTGTACCAATCATGAACTTGGTTCTATCATGGGCTTAGTTCTACGCTGTGTGGTCAATGGTGCTTAGTCCTGTTATTGAGAATTCCAGTTAATAGTGGACTTACTGACCAAAGCTATTTGTCAACGTCATTTGACAGCAGGTCATTGGTGTTAATGTACACGGTGGGACATTTTGTGAAATAGAGACAGAGGCACCTGCTAGAAATGTTTTTTTTTGGTCCTGATACTGACAGGAGCAGAGCCTTTTTTGCCGTGCTGGAGTTAGTGCACACAGTCTCCACACTGCAGCTCTTCTAGTGGCAGACCATAATAGCTAGGAAAATTGTTAAGACTAACAAGACAATCAGTTCTGATTGAATGAAGTGTTAAGATGCAGCCTTCCTGCCGCAGACATGGCAGACTCCTGCTGTGTACCTGCACTGGCAATTCCACTGTTACTATAAACCATTTACAATGGCATGATCTTATATGTGGGTGTAGCCTATCGGTTACACAGAAGTGTACACGAACAAATCTCTCCTATCATTCTCACTGCAGTTAGGCAGCCTTGTATTCTCACAGGCTTTGAAATGACAGCTGTTGAACTTAAAGGTTCTCTGATGAAATAAAGCCTCTCTCTTAGGTCCTCTTTCATACACAGGAGATTCCGTGCAGTGATTTGCACAGTAGGGTGAGATGGAAGCACCATTGGCAACGCTGTCTGATCCAGTACAGATCTAATTTCTTTTGGGACAGAAAGAGTGTTGACACGTCACTGACATTTTTATATACTCAGTTTCTCCCAGCTCTGCCAGTGCCATGCCCTCCCCCCACTCGCCCTTTGTCCTCACGTGACACAAATCACCCCGCTGCTGGCCAAGTGACAAACGTCGCTGGCAAGAATATGTGGCTCGAGTGAGATCTGTGGATAAGGTCAGGTGACCAGGACGTCAAGCGGGGAACGACACTGGTATTATTTCTGCCCACCCCCTGCCCCCCACCACCCCCCACCCCTTCAGCCCCCTAGGCCCCCCAACCCCCTGCTGCAGTGACACGGATGCTGTTTTGTGCATCGAATAGTAATACATCAGGCTGTTCATACAGAGACCAGGAAGCAGGGCAAAATCACTAGAGCATGTAGCATTTGCACTTACTAGTCAAGATAAGGCCAGATGGTGAGTGTGTATGTGTGTGTTTGTGTAGTAGTCTGCAGTCTTGAAAACCATAAGTTTATTTTTTTTGGGGGGGGGGGGGGTTGTCTGTAGAAAATTTAGAAAATGAATTAAAATGGCTAGTGGTCACCCATTGCTAACGTGATTCTGCGCAGTGATGGAAGTGATGGTCGTGCTGCTGATAATAGTAAGCTGAGTCATGTTGTCTTTCAGAAGCAGCAGCTCTAAGGGCTTAAAGGAAAACTTTGGGATTTTTCAACTGGGATCCTGTTTTTAGACCTTTTTTTCGGTCCAAATTTTGACTAGGGACAAAAACAATCAAAATCAGTCCAGGATGGCGTTAGGACACCAATACTGGTGTCCGCCAAACTGCAAAACAATGGAATACTAGGGAGCAAGCATTGTACCTCAAAGTAAACCACTTGTTTTCGCCACTGACAGACCCGTAAATGTAATTATAAGGGTCAGACAACATGGAAAAGATCCCAACAGAGATACACCTACGTCTGTTTACCTCAATAACTGTAGAGAAGAATAGGACTGTTTGTGCAGCCAGTGTTTTACCTCTCTCTTCTTCCGGCCTCTGATATAGCACCCCGTTCAGTGCCTGTAGTCAATCATTGAAAGGGAGGCACTCTTCCTTGAGTGACAACTCTAGCACCAAACAATAGGCCAATGGATTATAGGCACTGAATGGGGTGTCGGAGATGTGCATATGCACTGTAAATTGCTTTGAATAAAATAAAAGCGTCTGCTAAATTAATAAATAGTGAAAAAAATATTTTTCTCTTGCCCTTGGGCCAGTGCTTTAAATGTAGCCATCTTAGCAACTCAAAACAGTGTAAGAAATGGTCTTTTGAATGGTGGTGAATTTGTAATGACCCTGTTTTAATTAATTATTTAATGTAATGGTTGCTATGGAAGCATAATATATCCATATGCTGCAACTCATATGTGTCCTGAGTGTTTGTTAGAAACAGAATTACAGGCTTTCTTCTCTCAGAGGAGATGAGTGGCTGGTAAACTCTGGATGCCACATACTGGGGATGGGTATCCTTCAGGCTCAGAATAGCACTCACCAATCGTCAAACCGAGAAGAAGAATATAAAATAATATGATTTGGTGCAAAATAATAATAGTACATTATTTATAAAAATAACATAAAATAAAGTAATATGAAAATACATTTCACAGAATGGTGGTATTGATTCTGGATTTTCAATAGCTTTTTTTCTTGGACCTTGTTAATTCTCAGTTGACGTCATGCAGATTCATATTCAGATGCCCTTTTCGAGGCCATGCAGACAGGATCATGATGCTGAGCCCTGGAAGAGTCTAGCTCAACGCAAATGTTTACAGCGGACAAACATCAGGTTCAGCTGTAGAAAAATAAATAGATGGCGACCAACATAATGTTTCTCTAAACAGCACATTTACTCTGCAGTGTCTGTTCAGCCACAAGTATTTGCCACAGATGTGTACGGGTGTCTGGTCAGGATTTCACTTTGAAAAATCTTATGGGATTAGTCTGATAAGCTGGGAATGGCTACTCATGCGTTAAGTAATGGATTTAGAGTGCTGTCCGGACTGAAATTAAAGATATTTGCAAAATGAGGTTTAAATTAATTTACGATATTATGTTATCTCGTAGGTATTAAGGCCATACTCATGTAAGCGTACTGTGATAAATGGGATTGCAGTGTGCTGAAATGGAATGGTTTCTGTGCGTCCTATGTTATCGAGCTAACCTTATGTTTAGTGTGCATGCTGGGAAAAGTAGCTCAACATAATTGATTGAAAGAACAGTATAAATAAAGTGGATTTTAAAGTTAACAAAGTTCTTCATATCTGTCCACTCTAGGGTTAGCTTGGTTTGCATTGCAGAGTTAACACATTACCAGAAGAAATACACTAACATGTGCACACACACACTCACACAAACACACACACACACACACACGCATACACTCACACACACACGCGCACACAAACGTGCACACACATGCATGTTTTGGGTTCCCGTTGTTTCATTCAGTGGACTTTGCACAGTTAAGAAGCCTAGCTATGTGTGTTTTTTGTTTTCAAATGAACACATGGAGAATCCTGCCAGAGATACATTAATGCCTTTGATTGCTGTTGGCACTGTCCCAGCAATGATTCTCTCACAGATGTGCAATCAGAGAAAACAAAGCTGTACATGATTTTATGTCCTACCCCAATCTCTCGCAAATTGTGCATTTTATAAAACTGGATGTCTACACAGCATGAGGTCTTGTGTGGAAAAACAGTGCAGTGGTTCGGCCAATCCGCTTCTTTTCAAGGCCCCTCTATGTGATCTACTTATGTATTGAGAACTATTTCAGATCAGCGACATGTCAACGATTACATCAGAATACTTCCAACTGTTGACAAAATGAAATCTTCCCGTGTTAACTGACCCTTAGTGAAGTAACCAAATTATATTTTTCACCATAGCTTGGTTTAGATATTTCAAGTCAGTCTGTCGTTACTAATAATACGCACATTAATCTCTGTGCTATGATATCCTCCATTTGTGCCATGAATCTTGTTTATCTCTGTAGGCATGTACCTGTTTGTGTAAGGTCCTGGCAGGCCAAGTCCCATCCATCATCACAATTAAGGTCAGACGCTGGCTATATTAAAGTGTCACTCTCTAATTTTGGTCAGTTTCTTTATGCGCTGAATGGATCTTTTTACAAACAGTACAGGTCCCACCAACTGACAAACATCACAGCTGATTAACAGTGAAACATCATTGTTTAGGCAGTGGCAGAATTGATTGGCTTGTGACAGACTTTTACACATTAGTCCAAATAGGCATCAAGCAGCTACCTGATGATATGGTGGTCAGCAATTTCATTGTGTGTGTGTGTGTGTGTGTGTGTGTGTGTGTGTGTGTGTGTGTGTGTGTGTGTGTGTGTGTGTGTGTGTGTGTGTGTGTGTGTGTGGTGTGTGGTGTTGCTGGAAATCAGTCATTAAAACAGTCAATACAGTGATGTTCTTTAATTGCTGTGTAGTTTGGTGAGTGGGTCGTGTGTGTGTGTGTGTGGTGTGTGTGTGTGTGTGTGTGTGTGTGTGTGTGTGTAGAAAAGAGCGAGAGAGAGAGCTGCAACAATATTAAAAGAAGCTTTATGCCAAATTTTCTCAATTGTCTCCATAGCCAAGCAGAAAAAAGTCCTAATTCATGTGTTCTGAGAATATAAAGAAAATGAATTGATTCAGGGGCAGATGTTGGAGAGTGCAGCCCAAACAGAGACTTGCCCAGCCAGCAGAAAGTGCACACTGTCTGTGTTTTCATTTCACATTGAATGTACTAAACCTGCTGTTGATTGTGTGGCACTCGCTACAAAAGTGCATTTGAATGGAATCATGGGACCAATAGAAAGTGAAACAAAAGTTTAGCAGTCAGGAAATGTATGATGAGGTGTCATCAAACATAGAGATATTTCTAGGCCATAATTCTACACCCATTCAAATATAAATAAGCCAACCAAATGTTGTAGCAGCTACACAAAGGAAAGGTGATGAAGTGCAGAAGAGATGGCAAGATATAGAAAGCACCAATGCTGGCATCGTGTCTGGAAGTCCCCTTCCACACACACACCTCAAACGCATAGGTGGACTACACCTAATCTCCTACACACACACCTCAAACGCACAGGTGGACTACACCTAATCTCCCACACACACACATCAAACGCACAGGTGACCTACATCTAATCGATCGCTTCTTGCACACCTCCCAACGTTTTGCCTGAATCTCCCACTTTTCCTTTAACCCTCCCATGCATGCATAGGTACATGGAAGGAAAAGTGCAGTTTGTCATTCTGCAGTTTTAGTGTGTGTTTGTGTGTGTGTGTGCAGTCAGTTCATGTTTTTGGTTGCAGTTACTAAATGAAAACGCCTACAGTGGACACTAACATGTTAGTACAGCTGTCCGTTAGTCTCAATTTCATTTAATGTTCTGGTCCATGATAATGCTTTTGGTGTAAAACTCTGAACTGACAGGCAGGCAAGTGAGGCAAGAGACAAGAGTCAGCAGATTTTCACAAAATGCCGAAGAGATCACTTGATAAAATATACCCATTTCTGCACATCCTGAGTAAGCGCTAACCTTATGGCCCTGATTGCATTAGGTTGGAAATACGGGGCAAGATAAAATCAAGAGAAACCTCGCTATTGAGAAGAAGCATTTAAGAAACGAGGGACTTTTTTCACTGTTTGACAGTCACCTGCTCAAATTCCTAGGAGACTGCCTGGAAGGGCCGGCAGCTTAAACACAGGGCCATGTGTCAATCAGGGAGACTTGAGACTGAGTGCTCCTGTGCTCTCTCCTTCAGCTCATGGGATCCAGGGGATATCTGTGGAAGGTTCCCTGCCCAGCTTTCATCGAAGCTGGTCTGATCTCAGATCAGTAGAGGTCTCACCGCCTGACAGGCTGACGTCGACACGCCTACTGAGGCTGTCCAGCTGCAAGGGTCCTTAGACAAACTCCAATAAGGGCTCACCTCATTCATGGCTTGACCTCCACACAGTATGCGCTGTGGACAGTTCCATTGAGGTAAGTCCTTGAAAAATTGGGAGAGAAACCAAAGCAACCCAAGCATGGCTTTTCCATACTTGAAGACGCATAATACATGTAGTTGCATGTGAGATACATGTAGTTGCATGTTAGATTCATGTAGTCGCATGTTAGATTAATTAAGTTGCATGTTAGATACATGAAGACGCATGTTAGATACATGTAGTTGCATGTTAGATACATGTAGTCGCATGTTAGATTCATGTAGCTGCATGTTAGATACATGTAGTCGCATGTTAGATACATGTAGTTGCATGTTAGATACATGTAGTCGCATGGTAGATTCATGTAGCTGCATGTTAGATACATGTAGTCGCATGTTGGAATCATGTAGTCACATGTTAGATACATGTAGTCGCATGTTGGATTCATGTAGTCACATGTTGGATTCCTGTAGTCGCATGTTAGATACATGTAGTCGCATTTTACATTCATGTAGCTGCATGTTAGATTCATGTCCATTTTACTTCATGAAAGAGCTCATATCATGTATGACCCAGTTGTAGCTGCGTTAATAGAATCTGAGGAGTTACTCAACATGTGGTAATATGGCAGCTTAAGATATGGGTTGAAACACTAGTGTATCCCCATCTCATACGCTGTTCGGTCAAGGCAATTATATTTCAGGCAAAGCGGTTGTGACTTGGATATTGAGAGAAACAATTGGGCCCTGAGCCTGGACTTGTCTTAAATAGTGGCCCTGACTTTCTACTATTCCCTGGGACAATCCATGGCACATTTGCTGCTGTCTTAGTATTCAGTGTGTTGGGTTGCAGCTAATTTGATTTCCTTGCATCCCCTCAGTCCGCTGACAAATAACAGTTGGTCTGATTAAGAAAGATCTCCATTCACAGCCTGTGTTTCACGGCTCCGCTCCACCTACACTGAAGCTAAAGTAATGGTGCCCAAGTGGCAAGAGCCGTGGCTTCTAAAGCCATTTATTAGCACGCTAAAGCTCTCAGTCTGCGAATTAATTATTTACAATGGAGGTTAATAGGCTGCTGTTACAGTCTCCTGCAGACTGTGACTTTGGGACCTAATTCTATCAAAGGGAAGAAGTCAAGGAGATCAACTGAGCATAAAGCGTCATATACTGGCACCACTGACGTTTAACATCACCATTAGAGGGTTAACGCACATGATAATACTTTTTATGTTGCAGTATGCATACTCTTTTCTGTTTAATGTTGCAGTATGCATACTCCGTTCTGTTTTAATAAATGAGCGAATGCTTCTGTTCGAATTTATGGACTCATATTTTCCTGGAAAGCTTATGAATGTGTTTGTTTCTTTGTGCAGGGCAGTCTCCCTCTAAGTACCATAGCACATGGATTTCAAGACTTCAAATGAAGAGGTACAATGCTTATTGATGTGTCCAGAGAATCATTGTTTAGTTTTGTTGTTCATTGTAATGTGTCCATGAAACGTGCCCATTGCTCCCTCTTTTGTTGGCATAGTCTCAATTTTTCGTCTGTCTGGAAATATTTGTTTAACGCAGCAGGAGACGATGCAGATACGTGAGAGGCATTTGTCTCGACTCTTAGTATTTGGAGCGGTATAATCGAAAAGGTTTTTGATAAATCATTAGCATAAACACAGCTAGGGGATTGAGTTGTTGCATTCACGCCGTATTGTGTCAAATTACCACAATGATTTAGTATGCAGCAGCATTGCAATAAAACAGCATCACTTCAAACATACGCTGATGGCATATGGAGGCTTCCCTCTAAAGGCACTGGTCTGCTTACCAAAGTTGTGGTCAAGAGTCTGATTGCTTTAACAGAGGCTTTGCCCCTTTTGACTTTGAGGCTGTCCTGCAGCCAGCCCAGTGTTGAGTAAGCTCCCCCAGGAAGGATCCCCAGAGTGCAGACGTGCAGAATGCTTTTCCTTCCCTCTGCCAGGGGCACCAAGCGTGCAACACACAGCCCTTATTGCCATAAGATTACTGAGGAGACGTATATAACACACACAATACGTTTTCATTCATCTGAAGTGACTGTATGTATTAAAGCTTGCCCTGCTTCTTGCCTGATGTAATGGCCTATTTAAACCTTAAACACTAAGTTCCAGTATTCTGGCTCTTGTGGAATGTAAACATCGATACCAGCTGCTGTTCAGAAAAATGATGAATGAGCTGAGAGAGGCTTTGTAAAACCTTGTAAGTGACATATTCTCCTGGTCATATTTTCCTTGTGTTCCTTCACATGTCAAAATTAATAGATTGAGCTAATCTTAACAAAATATTCCCCTAAGGAATTGTTATGAATATTTGGGGCTGACATAGATGAGAGTGTCAGTTGTTTTGTTGTTGGTCTCCTTGTTTGTTTTATGTAATTAATTACACACATTATTAATCACACATATTATTTTACACTATTCAATTGCTTGTATAAAATCCTTATTACCGTGGCTCATTTAAGCTGCTCTGGAGGCCCTTAAAAAGGCAAGGATATTTTCGGGAAGATAATATTCATTTTCATTGCATTTGTTCCTTTGACTATATTACTGAGCATTTGGAAACTAATTGTTGCTTCTGTATTGCATCAAATACACAACGGAATATAAGATTTTAGAATATGTTTGAACCACAGCCACCAAAATGTTGGGAATTCAGAATTCTTTGCGCTCGACATCTGCCAAGCTTCTCATCCCCAGTTGTGTGGAAGTCTGCTATATATATCGGAATGCGTAGTCCGAAGCACGTCTGAATTCTCAAGCATTATCAACAAGCAATTAATTTGAGTTTTGAGCACCTGGCTCCTGTAAAAACTCCGCAAGGCCATCCAACACATTGACACAACGTGCGTTGTCTAGTGCTGATGATCTCATTCTCCAAGTGGAAGATGACAGTGTGGACAATAACAAGGAAACAAAGGATTGAAGTGGAGCTGCTTCCTCTGTGATGTTTTTATGCTGAAAATTGAAAGGCTCCGTCACCGGTCAGAATGTTCCCGGAGCCTTTGGTGGATTGTTGGCAGCTTGTTGGCGTAATACATTTGACTTTTGCTTTAAAGGAGCCCTCCTTGCCACAGTCACACACAAAGAAGCAGCTCTTTGTTTGACTCGGTGCCGTGACTCACTCCCGGCACTCCTCTTTAAACACCCCTGTACTCGTAGATGCGAACACCATAAAAAAACATGACTGTGTTTCTCATTGTGTGAACGTATTTGTCCTCGCTGCCCACGTTCACTAATGCCACAAGTCATGGGCAGTCTCAAAGCTCCTTCTATAAATAGTCAACATAGTCTTTTCCTCCCTTGGCTTGAGGATAACAAATTCGCCCTGTTTGACAGCATTCTCAAGCAGGCTGACGTTGGAGTGTCTGTCATTAATAAGCTTGTCATGAATAGTTGGGCTCCATCCTTTAGGTTTCGCCGCAATTACAAGGACAAGATAGGCATCCTAATTAGTGGAGGGGAGGGTCTATAGAATGCTAATTTACATGTGGTCAGGTCTTACAGACTGCAGTGTGAGATGTCAGACCCTTCACAAATTTCTTAGGGCTGTGTGTGTCTGTGTGTGTGTGTGTGTGTGTGTGGTGTGTGTGTGTGTGTGTGTGTGTGTGTGTGGTGTGCAGTGTTGCTGGAAATCAGTCATTAAAGCAGTCAATACAGTGATGTTCTTTAAATGCTGTGTAGTTTGATGAGTGGGTCGGATTGATTCTCAGGGATGTCTGCCTCAGATAGATGTTGTGCAGTGCCTTTATTGAACAACATTTTTATTTGTATTTGATTGTCACGTTTTTTTTTTTATTAGCCCTTACTTCTATGTCTTAGAATTAATCAGTGCATTAATTGGTGCATTTATCCACAAAATAGAACAGTATCTAATTGATCATTTACTTAATGGGCTTAATTGAATTTGCGGTTATGTACGACACACTGTGCATACTACAACTGCTACTTTTTCCCCTCTGCCTTGGTAGTCTCTTCTCCCCTATTATACTTATGGACTAATTTTACAAGTGATTCAAAGATTATTGACTTGAAACATTTGGAGCATAGAATTAAGTTTGAGCAACAATGACTAGGGATGCACCGATCCGCTTTTTTCACCTCTGATACCGATACCGATATCTGAGGTTTACTATCGGCCGATACCGATCCGATACCGATATAAAAAAACAGCGCGAAACTATGGTAACTGTGTGTATGTGTGTGACCACACGTGCGAGGGAGAAATGAGGAGTGCATGACATGAGATCTTGGTGCATTTTTTGCTCATTTGCTAATTAACATCATGTCTAGTCATCACTATCAATTCATAACATAGGCTAAAAATAATCACAAATAATGTACGTTCTAACTAGCGCTAGTGTTCATATTAGTTAGCAATCAAATATCCACTAGCGTCAACTTTAACGTTACATTGTAGAGGTTCAGCATGGTGACCTGTTAATGTATTTGCTGGTTCTAGGCTGTTAAAAGACCCACGATTACCAAAGCAGTATTCTTTATCTCCCTTTAATGTGCATTCATCAATTTCCATTACATGACGATGCATGTGATCCTACATATGTGTGTGTCTGCAATGAGAATGGGGACTAATTAGCACTGCACTGAATTACTTTAACATGAGTTATTGCTACACGATAACAATTACACAACTAATATTACTCGATACATATAATTGTGGACATTACACAAGGCAACATATATCTCATTCATAGCTCATCCAGTCGAAATCTTAACAGGATGAACCCATATTACAGCCAATCAACATCAGGACATAACTAAATCTCCGCTTAGCATGCTAATCGCTACTAATAGCAATGTGCACTCATAATACACTACCTATAAACATAAACATAAATAAAAAAATTTAAAAAACTTTTTTTTTTTTTTTTTTTTTTAAAGGCACAATATGCAACAATTATGCTTCAGGATTAGGGTTAGGATAAGCAGTTTAACCTTAAAATAACAGCTTAAAAAAAATTGGGGCGCTACAATGACTTTTAATATGGAGAATTGCGTCCGTGCCAATGGCATAGCAGGGTCGATAGGCATATAACTGCCTTCTGTAGTTTTGCCTGCCGATGCCCGCCGACCTGACTTTGATTACCTTCTGCCGATCTAGTAAGTAGCTTATTTGCCGTCTTGCTTAGTCTTGTGTTGCACATGATTGATGTTTGACTGTAAGGACAGTCGTTGAGTAATTAGTTTGTCATAATGTCAAAGTCAGCACATTTCAAGAGATTTCGCTAGTTTTAGCTGCTAGCATACCTTTAGCGAATAGCTATTAATCCTTAATGCACCTTTAAGCCACCGATACCCGATCTAGAAATGTCTTCAATATCGGTACCGATACCGATACAAATATCGGATCGGTGCATCCCTAACAATGACGATACAAAATGCATGTTAAACCACACCAGTGCAATTGCCAATGCCAAGAACAGTCCCAAGGTGTCATCCGATAATTCATTTCATGGTCCATTAAGTGTTCTTTTTAAATGACAGATGACAAATGTTTGTGCCCATTTGAATTGCTTACAGTCAAAGACTGGGATTTATTTGCTGCAAGATGGCAACGAAGAACCCTTCAATGTGCGTCTGCATCTGGCCAAGGACATTCTAACCCTTCAGGAGCAAGATGTCATCTGTGTGACCGGGGAGCCCTTTTACTCCAGTGTGAGTAATCCAGTAATTCAGTGTGAAATTAAGATGGCACTCTGACACGGAAAATGTTCTGGAGACGTCAGTCAAAAGCATTTGTGAAAATTACATGACGTTTCACCAACATAATGACAGTAATGTCCTTTCTGGAACAGACCAGGTACACTTTTTTGCAAAGTGGTAAGCCATTAGGCGAGTGTGCACGTCAGTTCAAATTAAATGAAACATGTTGAGAATTTACTTGCATGGCCTGTGACAAATCTTCTGTCTTTTTTTGTAATGATTTGTTTCTCTCTTTCCCTGCCCGGTTCACCTTTTAATTCTTCCGTTCTTTAATTCTTTATAGGAAAGAACCGTGACCATCCGCCGTCAGACAATAGGAGGATTTGGCCTGAGCATCAAGGTATGTTCTCACAACCGCAGCACGAAACACACTACAGACCAGAACAAACGGACGCTAACTAGAAGCTAACTCCACCACTGTCCGTCTCTTCTAGGGTGGCGCAGAGCATAAAATCCCTGTTGTGATATCAAAGATATCAAAAGAACAAAAGGGTAAGCTTTTATCTCTCTGTCGGCATTTCTTATGGTGCTACGGGTTTCTGCTCCTTAGCTGATATGTTGACGTTTTGCTTGCACAGCTGAGCTCTCTGGACTGCTCTTCATCGGAGATGGGATCCTTCAGGTATGTCTCCCGCATCACTGATCGCCTTCTCTCTGCTAAGCTACATGGTGCTCCATTCATCGTGCTTTTTGTGTGTGGTCAACCCTCACTGACGGCAATAATGAGGCGCAGTCTTGCACTTCCTGTATTTGACAAAACTTCCTGTTGCTTTACCACAGTGCCCTTCATCAGCACATATTGTTTTTTTTCATTGCTTTTCAGATCAATGGAATTAACGTGAGAAGCTATCGACATGAAGAGGTGGTATGTTACAAATCCCTGCCTCTTAATTTGCATTTATGCAAGCTCTGTGTCAGTATGAGAACACACTGGCTGATGGCGCGTGTAAGCAGTTCAGATTGTTGTTTTTCCGATATGGAGACGTGCCGCTTTGATCCCAGCTGTCACTGTGTTTCAGGTGCAGGTGTTGAGAAATGCAGGGGAAGAGGTCACACTGACCGTGTCCTTCCTCAAGAGGACACCAGCCTTCCTCAAACTACCCCTCTGCGAAGACTGCACCTGTACGTCCTAGATCGTGTTCGAGACACCCTAGCTAGACACCTTAGCCGCATATTTCATCCTGCTTCATGCCCTATTTTTCTTTGACACTTTAAATCTCCCCTCTTTACTTCCAAGGTGTTCCGAGCGACCAGAGCAGTGGAACATCCTCGCCGCTCTGTGACAGTGGTCTGCATCTGAACTATCATCCAAACAATACGGTACGTTTTTTTCTTTCTTCCAGAAACCATTCACTTTGCTTGTCACATGAGTTTGAATGGACATTCCTCTTTGGTATATTCAGTCACTCAGCGTGTGCTTTGAAACAGAGGCCTGAGGTGCACTCGCAGTGGGTGCTTTTCAAGGTAAAGCAAATTGGATGGGCTTCATTAGGGGGGCGGCAACTCTTGGCTCACAATCGCACTTCTTTTTTTTTCTTTCTTTCTCACTTCCAGTAGAGTGTGACTGATCTGCACTGCCTATTATGACATTGTCTCCTGCAAAGAAGGATGGATTACAGGTCCTGGGCCTTGCTAGGGCATGTTTTTCGCAGCTCTGTATTGCCTTAATATTTCACTGAGCCTTAAAACCCTGAAGTTGTGTCTCCCCAGTGTTTTGTGAGACACGGGGCAAATGAAGCATGGTAATGCGTGTGTGTGTATGTGTGTGTGTGTGCGTGTGTGTGTGTGTGTGTGTGTGTGTGTGTGTGTGTGTGTATGTGTGTGTGTGTGGGTGTGTGTGTGTGTGTGTCTATGGTAATCCATGTGCTCGCTCTCCACTGGCACTTAGCTCCCATTGCACAAGCATAATTGACCAACGACAATGGAAGCAGAGGCCTGAAACGATGTCTGAATCACAAACGCACCATTGATTTGGGAGCCAAGGCCCCCACGTCCTTGGCTGTTTTCCTAATTCCACTGTGCGTAACACATCGAGCACATTAAATTCTGATCCAGACAAGTTTGCAGGGCGGGGTTAATTAGCACAACACTGATGTTTGCATTCGTGTCTCTATGGCCCTGTGTCACGTGGCATGTTGACCATGACTGAACAATGCCTCGTGTTGAGGCCCTGCTCCTTCTCATTAAAGATGAATTCTTCAGCTTCGCTTCACGCAGGGTTGAGGCTGGCCATGCCAAGTGTGATATGACTTTGGATAGGCGACCCCCGGTGTTTCACAGCCACGTGAATCACTGGGAAAGCATGTCACTCCGGTCTCGGGCTCATGAATGTATGCTGCCTGAAGCTGGGGTTTTTAGTTCGGCAAAAAAACGGCGAAGAAGAAAGAAATGTGTTTTTTTTTTTGCCTTTCTCCCCAGGACACGTTGTCATGCTCGTCGTGGCCCACGTCCCCGGGCCTGCGCTGGGAGAAGAGATGGGTGGACCTACGGCTCCTCCCCCTCCTCCACTCGCGCCTCTCCCAGTACCTGCCAGGCTCCGATGTCTGCAGGTGAGTCGGCGCTGCTGCTGGGCTGGGTTGGGGGTGGTTGGGATGGGTTGGGGCGGGTGGGGGCGTCTGTCTGTCAGAGGACTGCTGCTGGGAGCGCACAAGTGTCACGCTGCTGCATGTCTCACACAGGGAGCTGCAATATGCAGTGGGTTATATGCAAAGACCATCTTTAGATTGCATGATTTAAATTACAATATTTTCTTGGCTATATACTGTATGCATACAGACAGACAGACAGACAGAGACACACACACAGCCACACACACAGCCACACACACAGCCACACACACAGCCACACACACACACACACACACACACACACACATATACACACAGCGAGCAAGCTGTGGCTGAGACCACATTTTCAAGGAAACTACTACACTGGATGGATTACGCTTTCTCTAAATATATATATATATGGGGCGGGGGTGGCGGGGGTGGCGGTGGTGGTGTCAACACATGACTGATGCAAAGAGCATGGATAGTGAGCTAGCTACGGTGAACAATTAGTTACCCTTTATCCATAAGGAAAAGGCCTAATTTTGTCAAGCTGTTATAATCAACTGAACTATAATTGCTATTATGTTAAATACGGGAAAAAACGTTCCATTATGAAGTCGAGGGATCTCTTCACAGTGTTCCCCCCTGAACTGTTGTTCCTGCAGGCAGAATGCTTTTCAAGTGATTGCAGTGGATGGGGTGTGCAGTGGGGTGATTCAGTGCCCTACTGCTGAGGAGTGCCTCGAATGGCTCCAGGCGATAGCTACCAATATATCAACTCTCACAAAGCACAATGTAAGTATCAAAAGCCCCTGTTCTCCCTGCGTTTGAAATGAAAAACTGAGACTTTTAACAAAACGATTATCGTAAGGGCCTTTAAAGGAGTATATTTCATTAATGTAGGCAGTAGGCACCCTTTATCTGAACTTGTTCCTTGGCTACTGAGAGCCGGGAGACTGTCAAATAGCCCCAGAGAAGCATAGCACTGGAATAAAAAACTTTAGAGAACATGTTATGTTTGCTTCAAGGAAAGCCTTGAGCAGTTCTTTGAGGGAATAAGCTGGGGAATAGGCCCCGCCAGGTTCAGCACTGATCCATCACTTCTTTTCAATTAGCGTCTTGCCTGTAGCCATGTCATCCTGGTGACAGATCCCATCAGGTAGAGGCTAATTGCTCCTCGTTGGGTTATCAAAGCAGCTGCTCCGCGGCAAAATGAGTGTTTGTTTTTGAGTTTCCAGACTAAGTGCACTGAATAAATAAGTTTGCTAGCTCGATGGGAGAGGTTTAGGTTAAAGTCCCACCGTCAGTTCTACTTCTGCGGCACTGAATTCTGGCGGTGAAAGAAACAGAACTAGTGGCCCCTACAGATCATCCATAATTCAGCCTGGAATGACAGTGCCAGTTCATCCTGGTATATGGAATGACAGTGCAGGGGTTGGAGGGAAATTACAGTGGACTCTGGAGACTGGACTTCTCTGCACTGATGCGTCACTCAAACACCTTTTGGAGAGCATTTTCCCTTCCAAGGGGGAGTATCCTAAACCATCTTGTTGACTTAGAGGTGTGCAATTCTGGTGAAAGCTTGTTGATATCTAAGCTCAACAGCAAAACAAATTACACTCCCTTCTGAGCTCTTGACGCAATGTGTTGATTGGCTAGAATTGTTTGTGGCTTGGGTCAGTTTGCTGAATTTGGATTAGAATCACGTACTGAGCCTTTAACCCTCTGAAAAGGCAGTGCTCAGAAGAGTTGTTCTGAATAAAGCGCACATTAGTTGAGTGTTCCTGGCTTTTGAAGCTTTGCAGTTACCATGCTGAAAATGCTTTTAACACTAAAAGGTCTATATCCCTCGTCCGGGATATTTTTATTTTTGAGTTTTCGTCTTAGAGACATAAAAAGAACAACCACGGAACATTGAACCCTTTTCTAATATTATTGCTCAGGTCTTCTAGAATAGAATCATATATTCCATTTGTGCATCAATGTTTTTAGTTAAGCGAAATGTACAAAAACATCAAGGCATGTCAGACAACTTAGAAAAGTCTAAAAGGCCTTGGACCTTAGAGTGTTAAGCATTGTTGCTGTGTCTGATGTTAAAAGCATGCTTTTAGACAAGACAGATATGAAGCATGGTCTCTAAGCGTTTTTATCGCACAAAAAAAAGATGACATCTTTTATTGCGGCTGCCACCAAGCACTTTATGTGTCTGTTGCTTGTTGACGTGTTGCACTTCTCCAAGCTTGCAAAGAAGATCCGTTTTCTAGGACATCATGAAAAAACATTCTGTTCCGAGTGACCTTTTTCTCCCAGTGGCTAAAATCTTTCATGCGTGGCGACCATAGATGCAGTGCAAGAGCATGTGAGGGTAAACAAGATGAGGTTTCATTCCTCTTGCTAGACCCACTTGGCCAAGAGGCAAAAGGCTTCAGGCACAGAGGAAGCAGAGAGGGAAAAAAAGAGGGAGGGAGGGAGAAAGATGGAGAGAAAGAAAGAAATAAAGCAAGAGAAAGAGGAACAAGAGCTAAATAAAGTCAAAAGGAAAAAAAAAGAAAGAAAGACAGAGAAATAAGTAAAGGAAGGAAGGGAGGAAGGAAGAAAGAAAGGAAGAAATAAATAAATAAAAAAAGACAACCCTCGTCTCATTGCACTCATATCTCCTTTGGTTGGTAGCAAGCAGCTCAGTTAATGAGTGGGCGCTGTTAGTCACTGCCGCTGTGGGGAATGCTAATGCTAACGCTAATGATGAGGCAGCCTGAGGGCACAGCTGGAGCTGGAGCTGGAGTCACAGGCACAGGCGGAGGCAGAGCAGTACGCGTGTGAAGGACCGGGCTCCTCCGAGGATGTCATGTGTGATCTGATGTGTGATCTGATGGGGCCCCTGTTTAATTGGGGTAAGGTTCTTTAAAGGTCACGCCGCACACAAAGCGGAGGTCTTTTTTCCGGATGGACTCTTTTTTTTTTTTATGGTGGCTTAGAGCTGCAACCCGTGGCTGCCTGCAGCTTTTCTGGACTTACACAGTGCCATTCACTGGCTTGGAGGCTCTGGGATCAGTAGCTGACTGATGGTCAAGGGAGAGAAGAGGCCAGGCCAGGCCAGGCCAGGCGAGGTGTCTCTGTTGTTTGGGGTGGAGAGGTTGGACCTTGCCAAAGAGGAAGGGATGGCATTCTAGGACTGTTGTTTGCCATTGCAACTATAAACCCTGCAACTAGAAGTGCTGCTGTGCTTCCATTTCTTCTATTTGTATTTACAAAATGACAAAATGAATGAAAAAAAAACACATTCTAATCTTTTTTCCCTTCCTGTTTTCTACCTCCTTCTTATCATGGCGTCTACCTGATCGTCATGATGCAGGTGAAGAAGAGTAACCGGAACTTTCCTGTTAATCAGCAGGTAAGGGAACAAAAGCAGATTACATTTTTGGCATACCTGTGGATCTGGTTGTAGATCCAGTAGAATGTTTTTTATTTAATACCAACACAAACAAACACATCTGCTTGTCTGGTTCACTAAAGTTATGCTTGTGCCCAGAGGGTAATGCAGTGTTGTGTCACAGTTAAAATTTTACTGCGCCATATTTACTGAATATTTTACAAAAGACTTTATAAATAATTCTATGGATAGTCAGACTAAACTTCTGACTTGTCATAACAGATGAAAATGCAACCCTTTCGGGAACAGAGAAAATGCTCATTTGCATCGCATTCAAATTAACATTTCATGCATTATTAACGAGTTGTGACTCAGCCAGGTAGTCTTTGTCGAGTCTTCCAAAATGGTAAATGTTGTGACAAGACCCGAATGGTACTGTTTCATACAATGCCTATTTAGAACAAAGCCTTTTGCCAGAAATCTAGATGACAATTAGAGGCCATGTGGCTGCTCTAGGCATTCCGTCAAGAGATGCTCCCCTTAACCCATCATGAAGAGTGACTGCTCATCCTGGAACCGTCACTCGCCTAGGCTTTCCAAAACTCACCCGCACAGGCAGCCCTGCGCTCCCGGAGCGCGCTCTCTCTCTCTCTCTCTCTCTCTCTCTCTCTCTGTCCCTCTCTATGTCTCTCTCTCTCTCTGTCTCTCGCTCTCTTTGTCTTTCTCCCTCTCTCTGTCTCACCATGGCTGACACGGCCTGACAGGCAGGTAAGAGGCTGGCAGCCACGGTGAATGATAAGTCTGCTCCTGACTCCTGTCTGTTTCCCCTCCCTGCCAGATCATCTTCATGGGATGGGTGGAGGAGAAAGAACAGGACATGGTGCAGGACCGAATGTACACACCCAAGTTCCTTGCCTTGAGGGGCTCCTCGCTCTTCAAGTTCTCAGCGCCGCCTGTAAGTCCCTCTGCCGTGAGACACGTCCAACCGCCTCCCGTGGTGAAGCGGGTGCCGTGTGGGTCCGCTGCTGGCCTTCAGGCTCAAATGAGGTGTTTTCTTCTCAAGAGCTTAGCTGAGAGGCTGTGCATTTCTCACAATACACTTTAATCACCTTTTCCATGTGAGACTATGCTGGGTCTCTTAATAGAGCTAAGCTTAGAGGCTGTGCATTTCTCACAATACACTTTAATCACCTTTCCGGGTGAGACTATGCTGGGTCTCTTACTCTTAACACAAATCCCAAAACCACTCACACTAAATGCAAAACACTTTATGGCTCCTGCAAAATGCTACTTTGCTTTCAAAACAATGTTATCTCACATCAAAAGGGTATTTTGTTTTCAAATGACAAACACAGACCATTATATGAGTAGACATTTCAAGCATTGATTGAACACTGATGTGCTGAATGGAAAACACTACTATGAATGGGAAAACACCAGTGTGAAGGCCTTATCCGGAACATTATGCCTTTCCATGTTCAGTGTTACTATACGCTTACTCCTGTTGTAAAATATTACTGTATAATGTTTTTACTCAAATATAAAACAACACAAAAATAAACAGTAACAACTAAAATATTTTCTTTATTTTTTTTTCCAAAAGTGCTGTAGCCTTTACATCAAAGAAAACACCACTGAATGTGTAAATGTGCACAGAACAAACAATAGGATATAGGCCAGTACAGTCAACAAAAAAAGAAAGAAAAATGTTAAACAAAAAAGGACAAAAAACTAGGCTGCATCCTGTTAAAGACAAAGACAATGCTGACAATATTGTATCAGAAATAGACCTACACAGTGTAGTGAAACACTTGAAAATAACATTGGATTGAATACAGTACAGTATTGTGTCAGTGCTGATAGGACGCAATCAGTTCTGGAAATGTATATGACCTACTTGCACATAGTCATAGCATAATGGTTTGACTCTGTTGGAGTTTCTGACAAAAGGCACTGTGTGCACCTGCTTCATTCTCAAGGTGTTCCGCCTTAGAACATGGTCCACTGTTGCTAGGCTCACTGTATTGATGTTTAGGAATATGTCTTGGTCATCAATGGTTGCACTTTGTATTTGTTTACGTACTTTTACAAAAAGAGTACAATGTAAAATACTCTAAATACAAGAATACTATGCTCCTGATAAGGCATTCAAACTAGTGTTTTTCCTGTCATAGTAGAGTTTTTTTTAACTATTCTCTCTTCTGAATGTCCAAAGAAAGGATGCAACTGAGAAGCGGCTTATGTTTACAGAAGTTGAACCCTCTGGCCAGCCACCTGCATGGTCAAAACATGCTTGACCACATGGTTGGCCACAGCGGCCCAAATCTCATCAGAGATAATGGCTCTCCCTCTTGCTCTTTCTCTACCTCCTCTTCCTCCTCTTCCTCTCACTCCTCTGCCTTTCTGATCACCTCTCACTTCAATGTTGCCATCAATTGTTCTCCAAACCAGGAGCTGGAAATGGAAGTTTTGTTTGCCATTTGAATAGCAATGTGTTCTGTCTGAAAACAAGGAGGTTTTGGCATTGATGAAGTGTGCAAAGCAGAGAGGATGGTCTTTAGTGTTTTGAAGAAAGTGTGGATAACAATTGAAATCTTTTAGTTTAGTAGAATTGGTTTAGGGAGTTCACAAATGAGTTACAGGTTGTGGTCATTGTGTCATATGTTCCAGTTTTTGTGTTTAATCAATCGAGAAAAACTGTAATAGAGCTAGGCTTAGAGGCTGTGCATTTCTCACAATACACTTTAACCACCTTTTCCATGTGAGTCTATGCTGGGTCTCTTAATAGATGTCAGCTTAGAGGCTGTGCATTTCTCACAGTACACTTAAACCACCTTTTCCATGTGAGACTATCCAGGGTCTCTTAATAGGTCTCAGGTCACTGAATGGCTGGGAGAAACGCAGGTCACTGAAGCAGTATTTATATGCTCACTGTGCCCATTTTCTCCACCGTTATTATTGACTGTTCACACACATGGCCTCGTCTGGGCTGTGTGAGGGCCTTTTGTGAAAGCCATTAATCTATTCAGCCGTTCAGGGCTAAGAGAGCATAACCTGATTATCACCTGTCTGATGCAAAGAGTTCCATTTAATTTACCATTATCGGCCCGAATCAGTGATTAACTTTCCCAGCCCCAGGGGACGATGATGATTTTGTGGGATGAACAATGTTGATGCATGACATCTATATTAATGTCAGGAGTCGGTTAAAATAGAGGGTACGGACCTTGCCTCTAGTAGCCTCTGATACCACATCACTTCGGGTCAGTTTTCCCACGCAGTTAACTCAGTTTTCTCGCGGTGTTTTTGTTTCTCCTCTGTGTGCTTGTTTTGATGACTTGCAATCAAACAAACGTTTCTCAGTCAGTCTAATTAGAAGGAGCAGCCGAGTGTTTTACAGTAGTCCACATCAAAAGAGCACAAATGAGCTTATGTAATAGAGCTTGTGCTGTTGGCCTGCTTCAACGCAAATTGCAGCTGTGTTCACTTAAGACAGCAAATGGTGGGAACAGCTCAAGGAGGTGGGTGGGGAGAGAGAGCTCATTTACACTTCAGTCGTCTTCCAGGATGAAACTGCAGAGCAGTGCATCGGTACTTTTCTCATTTATTTCCCCTCAAAATTATTAATCAAATACATAGTGTCCACAAAAAGGCACAAGGAACTCCATATACTGTATATGCCCTTGTAGGGATATTTTATGACTATTAATATTAATATATATGTGTGTGTGTGTGTGTGTCTGTATAATATATTATTATAAGCACTCATACACATACACCACACTTTGAATACAAAATCAGGTACCCAAATTGACACTCCACATGGAAATGTAAGATATTTTGCTTTCCTGAAAACAAGTTGTATAAACTACAAAGACTACCTGAAATATTTCCCCCACAAAAGGGCAATGTATGTATGTATGTATGTATGTATGTATGTATGTATGTATGTATGTATGTATGTATATTTAAAGAACCGAAAGGTCATTCACAAAGGTCATTCACAAACCTGCAAGTCATCATCTCACCTGTAAACATGCAGCTCTTGGTTTGGCACTGTTTCCTGACACAGCAAATCCACCCTGCGTATGGCCTGCCTGTGACACACACCATTTGTTTCCACATAATCTGCTGTGTGAACAACTCCGTATGCATATGCTGAGGTGGCACTACTGTCTGGACAAACGTATCCCCTCAATCTCTTGCAAAGTTATTATCTCAAAGTATGAATAGCAAGAAGTGAATATTTTTTGGTGATTACTAAATGTTGAATATCTCTGCAGGTGACCACGTGGGATTGGACCAGGGCTGAGAAGAGTTTCACCCTCTATGAGATCATGTTCAAAGTCCTCAAGGTAAGACAAATGGCTGAGTTGTACCATTTTATAAATTCTAAACTCTACTATGGCTCCTGAAGTTTTCCTTTTCAATTTCAATGTGCTAAAATTTAGGTTTACACAACTGCAAAACGCAATTTCATCTGTGGGATTATCTAATTAAAAACACACCAAGGCATGTGATGGGCCTCAAAGTATGTTTCAATTTTTTTTTTGTTTACAATGCACCTAAATATCTTATCCCTGAAACACATTTTAATTGTACATACCCAACAACCTAACCTAACCAATATAACAAATGCCCAACCATAGCTTCTGAGCAGCAGGATGCAACAACGCACAACTGGCAAGAGAGCCACAACATGCCGCATGTTGTACCCGGGATCAATGAAGGCCCTCCTTCACAGTACAACATGCTGTGTCTGTAGCCCACAGATGCATATGACACACTGACATAACAGCCCATCAGCAGGATACAACAACAACAACAAAAAAACTGCCTTTGTAAACATTTCACTGGGGTTTTCAAGTAGGCGCGTTCAAACTATCAACTATTTCTAAGGATGTATGTACTATGTGTATTTATGCAATGGCCGAGTGTAACCCCTCCCCTGTGAAGTGAGTTCAGACTCTCAGTCACTTCAGCCCTGGGTGTCCCCGTCTGTCTGGGTCCTCAGGATGGCGACCTCGTGGACAAGCGGCGGCACTGCTTCTGCGTGCAGGTGGACACGGGCGAGGACACGTTCTTCAGTGTGGAGCTGGAGTGCGAGCTGCTCGTCTGGGAGAAAGCCTTTCAGATGGCCACTTTCCTGGAGGTGGAGAGGATACAGGTACAATGTGGAGTTGAGTGGAGTGAGTGAGATAGTGTTGCTGGTGGTGCTGGCGCTTTCTGAGAGCTATATTTGGTGTGAGAGCAGACAAGGTATTAGTTTGAAGGGTATGAAGAGAGAGAAAGGGCGAGAAGTTGAGAAGGGGAGAGGGGAAAGTTAAGTGGGCTAAGTGGAGAGAGAGAGAGAGTGAGAGAGAGAGAGAGAGAGAGAGAGAGAGAGAGAGAGAAAGCAAGTAGTTGGGAGAGCAACATAGAGGCGGGATGACTAGAGAGGGATTGTGTAAGACAGACAGATAATTAACAAACCACCATGCAGTTGTCCATGCACCCTGTATGTTTTTATACTATAAACAGGGATCGCTGAGGTGTTTTTTTTTTTAAACAAAAAAGGCGTCTTAGTGTTTTAGTCCCCCCAGAGTTTTGTTTTGTTATCGTTATCTGGAAGCCACAGAGTTTCAACTCCTCCGGGTCTTCATCAGATTGGATAGCAGTGAGGTTGTTGCTGGGATGTGTCTGCCCTTGCCCTGATAACAGAGATGGGCTCGAACACCTCACAGCAGGTCTGGCGGGGGGGGGGGGGGGGGGGGGGGGGCACGGAAGGGCTCGAACACCTCACAGCAAGTCGTGGGGCTTGAGTTAGCCTGCCAAGGTTGAACCACCCTGGCAATAATTCACGTTTCAATCCATAATTTTTCCCCTCCTGCCAGTGAAGAGAAACCTTCATTAATGCCCCTCCATGAATGTGTCTGTTGTGGTTAATAAACTAATTGCCTCATTAAGGGGGGCAGGAAGAGTGGAGAGGAGGCATATTGCTGTCTGACGTTTGTACCTCGGGTCTCACTTATCTGGCTGGCCAAATGTGTTTTTCAGTGTAAAACGTACGCCTGCATAATGGAGAGCCATCTTATGGGACTGACAGTGGACTTCAGCATGGGCTTCGTTTGCTTTGATGCTGCTTCAAAGGTAAGCTCAGAGGAATGGGGGATTGTGTTTTTAAGGGGGGATATTGTTTCAGTCTTCAGCTGAGACAATTAAAGAAATAGAGAATAGAGCAGACACTTTTCACTATGTGATTGGAAACATTTCAATGTTAAATAGGTCCAACAGAACATGTTGACATGCTTTGCAATCAGTGTATAGCTGAACTAAACAGTGGCGGGGGTGGGGGGGGTGTGTGCGCACGTCTGCTTTACATGTTTAGAAATATTGTTCCAGAGAAAATTAATAATGGAATGCTATGTAAATGTCAGGGAGAGAGAGACTGATTAATACCAGTGTAATGTTTTTTGGGAATGACTTTGAATTTTGTCCTAATGTAGCTTATAATGAGGGTTTTTTATGCAGCCGGTGTTATAAATCATACCAAAGTTATTGTGTTCTCTGGTAATTCTGGAGACCTTCATAATGGATTGCTCATCGAGAGGCTGTGGTGCAATCTATTTTGACTCCACAAATGAGCACCATGCAAGAGTCCCTGCACATCCATTATTCTGTGGCTTGCAGGCTGTGCTCTGGCGATACAAGTTTTCCCAGCTGAAAGGCTCCTCTGACGACGGGAAGAGCAAAATCAAATTTCTGTTCCAAAATCAGGACACCAAACTTATCGAAGCGAAGGTAATGCATGTCTTTCTCTCCAAGCCTTTTTAGCTATGCATGAAGATTCCTCCCACTGAAAAAATCTGACTTTTGATCCCAATTCTCCACACGGATGACATTTTTGTACTGTAATGTTTGTCTGGCATTAAGGAGAGAGAGGCACACCATCTCAGCAGGGCCAAAATAGCCCATAACAATGCTCCCCTCCACCAAAGGCACTTGAATCATCAGATGGAGGATTACCCTCACATAAGGGAGAGTATTGGCTTTGTGCTCATCTCATAGCTGAGACGTAATCCTCCCTGCTCAAATAATCATCTCCTAGCCTCACCAACTTGGTGGGAGGCTCAGAATTGCCTCCATTTGTACTCAGACTCAGAGCTGACTCGGCCTGTTTTCTCTTCCCCGAGACCGGCTCACTTAGATATGGCTGGCGGTGAAAGATCAAGATGAATAGTGCCCGCCGCGCCAGATCGCAGATAATATTTCAGCCATTATTTGGTCTCACCTTGGCCAGTTTGAGTCGGCTCGCTGGCATTTTCTCTGCCGTCTATAATTCATGGCGCACCTGTATATAATGGATGAGCTCCAAGTCTCACTGAGACACACACTTCTCCTCTCTTGTTTTCCCTAGGAGCTGGAGTTCTCCAACCTCTTTGCCGTGCTGCACTGCATCCACGCGTTCTTCGCCGCCAAGGTGGCCTGCCTGGACCCCATGTTCGTGGGGAGTCAGAATGCCGCCGCAGGGGCTGGGGTACACACCATCACCTCAGTCTCCTCCACCATGCCGGCGTCCAAGATCAAATACACAACCTGACCGGCGGCTGTCCTAGTTTTAGGAAACTGCATGAGTCCCATACCACATTGACTGAATGTGGACACAACGAACGAACATCTGGGGGAGGATGATCTGCCCAGAAAAAGTTGACTGGACTACAAGCCCTAATCAACAGGAAAAAAGAACAAATCACAACTCCAAGCTCCATGGGCCAAGTCCAAGTCCCTACTCTAGTGCAGGGTCGCAGAAATGAGAACCTGTACCAGAGCAAAGCAAAACAGGACTGTATAGAAATGCTTGCAAAGGTTTAGATATGAATCCACAGTGCATTTCTCCAAAGGTTTAGATATGAATCCACAGTGCATTTCTCCAGAGGTTTTGCTTAGATCTTTTACTGTTCTGGGTGAGTTGCTGACAATTCATCAAAATAGAAAATAATTCACCTGTGGGTCTTTCGAATACTGTGGTTGAGAATCAAACTAAGGTCACCAGTTCATCGTTGAGCATCACATTAAAAATGATCATGATCATGGTCATGGACGCTGACATGAGCTACTATTTTTCCATGTGAGCTGGTAATTGCCAGCCATTTGTGGCATACCCCACCCTTTAAATTGCCTTCGTGCTTGTTTCAGTTCACCGAAAACCCTTACTCTTTTCATAGTATTTCGCCTCCTGGCAGTAGCAAGTTAACCTGTAAACTTGCTTTGTGAAACAGTCCTGGGCTCAAGGAGAGGCTATATCTGAAGTTGGAGTTTAGAGATGTTTATATGATGAAGACAGAGAATAGTAGTGTTGAATTTTCATCATACTTGTAATGCAAATGCACTTTATGTGACAAAATTCCCAATATTTACCAATTGCTTTTGAACTACAAAGAAGAATCGTAAATTTGAGAATATTTTTAGAGTTTAGAGTTTTAAGCTTGAGAGTAGTGCACTGTCTTGTTCAAGCTTACCTTAAAACTGGCAAAAGTTCTACACTTTGTTTACACTTTGGACCCATACTTGAAAGTTATGTAACATTGTTTGGTCCATACTTTAATAGGGTAACGAGCACCGCGAATAAGCTTCGTGCATCAGCAAGAGAATAGGCGGGGTGACCTATATTTGCAAATTTCATTGATACAGAGCAGGGCACAATCAAGCATTAATGGGTTGAGTAATTAATGGATGTGGCAATGAAGTCATTCTCTATTAGCAAATAACAATCACTCGATCATACCTTATTAACGTTCACATGGAGCTCAGACCTCATACAATAGCGCCAACAACATCTTTCCAGTCGCAAATGGACCGGTTTACACCAGAGGAGACTGAGGTTCTTGTGCAGAGCGGTTTAAACCAAAGGGGATGGAGGTTCTTGTGCGCCAGTTCTGCCCAACATGAAATCACTTAGGAGTCTCATGGGAAACACGTGTTGCTTTGAAGGAACTGATTTATACATAGAACTCTCACGTCTGTGCGCTGATCCACCCACGTGTGCGCTTAGAATCTTGCTGTAATGAATTTAGCAAAATTATTTTGAAAAGTTATTAAATTAGCATTAGGTCGTGCACGCCGGACTTTGCTTGTTGCCTGCCATATTTCCCATCAATGAAATTAGGGCCCTTCATGTTGGTTTTCTGTAACATGGCTGCTGTTCAGGGGCTGAAAAAGTTGACTCTCAAACTGAATTAGAAAACCCTTGGAGATTTTTGGCAAAGGTTAGTTTCAGTATTCTTTCCCACCATGCAATTTCCCCTTAGCTGAGAATTTATTTGTTTTTCTTCCCACATGCCGACTAGAATCTCACTAAGAGCATTTCTTTCTAGAAGAACTTCTCTTAGGTCCAATGAAAGCCGCAACAGGACCGTCTAAAAAAAACAAACATCTGTGCTTTAGCATTCATCTTGCCTGAGGAAGAGTGCTGTCCAGTGGTGTTTTAGTCATGGAGAGAGTATGTGTGTGTGTTCATTCTCCCCACGCCCCTCTCCTGAACATGGACCAAGTTACGTGCCCTTACGTTTGGCCCAAGGTAAATATCACAGCATATATTTTTATACAAGAGCTTTGTACATAATCAGAACTGTTGTCATGACACTGACACCTAGGCATGATAATCAAAAGTTGACAAAATGATTCGACACACAGTGGCAAACCATTTATGTAGCATCCTGGATCTTAGCAATTCAACATCTGTTGGGGACTCTCTGAATGCTTTCAATGTCCTCTCCAAACATGTTGGCTTCATCTGAGGGGGACTTTCTCTGAATGCTCTCAATGTCCTCTCCAAACATGTTGGTTTCATGAGATAATTTGTGGTTTTTAGATTATTGTTTTGACAACTGTCAGCTGAAAAGACTGGACTAATTGTTTGTAGTTTGCTACCGCAATGTCTATATTGATGCATTTGATACTACTGTCAGAGTTCAAATGTCAAGAAAGGGTCAGTACAATGTTTTATAGAGTAGTAATATATCCTTGTGATACTTTTTTAAAAACCTTCAATGACCCAGCCCATTATCTCAAGGTGGATTGATATTCAGCTTGCAATAATTCACACAGCAAAAAGTCACCTTTCTGATGATTTTGATAGGTCAGAATTGCTATTAGAATTAATTGTGTATAAAAAGACCTAATAAAATGTCCATGTCAGTCCCCAGACAACGGAAGAAAAACATTAAGACTAAGACATTAAGATGAAAATCAATCTCTGATCAGTTAACACAAGGATATTTGACTCTATGCAAAGGAAGAGATGGTGGTGAGGAATGGGCGGAGTGCTGTTCGTTCTGTGCTATTTCTCTTGCATATTATTGAGATGGATCCAATTTTCAGTGGAGTGGAGCTCGAGAGAATTGATTTATTTTTGGCCAAATGAGTCTTGTTTTAATAAAGAATATACAGTGTACTTACCATAATAAAGATTTTATAAAACAGGAAGAATGTTGAGCTATTTTTTGCCTTTCTAAACACGTACGGCTGAAATTCACTGGTAGCCTCGGCTGCGTCAAGATAAAATAGTCGTTGATGTTACTATGAAGGCCATCCTCATCAGTTTACCTTGATGAGTGTCTGCTAAACAAGAAACATCCTTTTCTCTTAATTTGTTACTTAATACATTTCAAATTTACAAAGTTCACCTTCAGGTGTTTTATTTTACTGGGAGTTTTTTAAGTGGGAGGGAGAGCAAAGATATTAGTCTGTCAAATGTAGTTTCTGGCCTTTGTAACATCAGACAGAATATGATTTAAAATAACTCAAATCCTGTGTACTATGGTAAACCAAATACAGTCGTGCCTGTTGTGCAGCTGCACATTGTGGAACTACACACAGACACAACTGCACACTGTGGAACTACAAACAGACATAGACAGAAGTGACAGCGAGCCGCATAGTTTAACAAGTAGGATTTGGAGGCTGGACAGGAAACAGTGTACACTTTTACTCTCCAGAGTCATGAATAAAAAAGTGTGCCCATAAATTAAATATTGGACAACTAAGGGGCATATGTCCAACACTGACAGCTTAAGCGTTCCACCCATCATTCTGGCAAAGGTGAACATCCGGTGAACAGTGTAGATGACTGGGGGTTAAGAGCATTTCACACCCATCACAATGCAACAACTGGAGTCTCTCGCATCAAACCATTTCCAATCATGAAGTAATCGTTCACCTACATCACTTTTGGTATGCGAGCCTGTCTTGTGTTGCCATGTTCAGGTGGTCAGGACACACTGATCACAATGCATCAATGGAAGTTGGAGTGTCGAAATGTTCAGGTTCAGGTGAACAAAGCTTGAAGAACCTCACCTCTCCTCACCGCTTGTTGGATGCTGAAGGAATGCCGTCAATGTGCTCTTACTGTAGCCCCTCACCCACACACACTTCATTAATGTGCTCTTCCTGTAGCCTCTCACCCACAGTCACACTTCAAGAGGGAATAATACATTCTATTCAAACATCCAGACACAAAGGCACTTCCACTGCCGGCTCTGTGAAAGTTTTTTTTTTCCCCTCTGGAAAGCTTTAAAATGGGTCCCCCCCCCCCCCAGGTGTTGACAGTCAGCCGGATGCCTTAGCTATGCACAGCCGCGGGTGGATGTTCAGGCCACACGACACTTAGCACGCATGAGTCTCAACTCTTCCACGTCGCTCAGTGCTGTTGTGAGTGCAGAGCTTGTGTATTCAACTGTGCAGAATACTCACGGGATGCAAACTGTTACACAGGAAATGACATACGCGTTGCTGGAAGGATTTACAGGAAGAGAATCCAGGTAATTGCAGAGTGCTCCAATGGGAAGAATGGGTCAGGTTCTTCAACAGCCACTGGGCTAAAGGCAATGCAAGAATTGTGAATTGTACAGATTGAAAGTATAGAGTAGTTTAAATCATACACCCAGAAAGTAATCCATTGAAAGGGGATATTGCAGTAAATGGACTACATTTATATAACGCTTTTCTACTCATAGAGCACTCAAAGCACTTTACAGATTAAAGCCTCAGACATCTACCCATTCATACTCCGATGGCGGAGGCTACTATCTCGGGAGTGGTTGGAGGTTCAGTATCTTGCTCAAGGACACTTCAACATTTAGTGAGGAGTCATCGGAATTGAACTAGCAACCTTCTGACCGCTAAACGACTCCTCTCACCTCCTGAACCGCTATCGAGCCCGAAACAGTGGAATAACGGAGTTATAATCGTTATGAACCGTAGTAATTGAGGCTGTTATTCCTTCCTACTCCTATTAAGCTCGGAGACGGAACAACATTATTATCTCCATCATAGTCATTATTACACCCTCTCCAGTATTTGGACCTGAATGAAGAAGGCCACACTGATGACTCTTAAAGGAGTGGTATAAATATATTTATTGAAAACATGGCTGTGAAAGAAAGCATGAACTTAGAAACAATTCAGAGTGACACACATCAGAGAAAAAAAAACAAGATCACACGTGGCTCTGAAAGTCTGCCAACAGCATGCCGTCCATTTTCAAGGACCAAAGGGAATGTTAAGCCACCCCATCACTTCCACAACTGTATGACTGACCCGGTCAACACCATTCTCCGACATTCGAGTATTCAATTCCGCAACTATGGATCAAAAGACACTAAGAGCATTCAAATCTGTTTCCAAGGGTCAACCAATCAGAAACATTGTGAGAGTAGTTTACTTAGCGACCTCATTGGTTGTAAATGTATCGAACACCTCGTCAAGCGACTGTTGCTAACGTCACTGAGGCAGATGATGATCAATTGGCCTCGTTATCTGCTATTCTCTGTTTTCCAAGCCACCTCAAATAGCCCACTATACGGCACCACAGTACATTATTCCAGGCCCCATAAGACAGGTTCAGAAGAGCTGTGACTGCATAATATATAAGACTCCATACCGTGAGACAAGGAACAAAATAACCCTTAAGCTCTCTTTTGTAAATACGCTAGAAAGGACATAGAGTTTTCATAAGAGACTAAAGTGCAATAGAAGTTAACATATTCATACAGTGGATCAGAAATACCCTATCCAGAGTTACATAAAGTCACTTCCACAGTGATTAATGGGTACCTCTTCAACTCTTCAAATTTAACTGGCTTTTGTTCTTGCTTATCATCTACAGGAAATGACATCATTAGCTCATAAGCAGATTTCAAAAAGGAAGAAAAAAAGCTTTGAATGTGAAAGGACATGCCATTCCAGGCATTTGGGGGTAGGGAAGGTATTGCAGGATTATTTGATTATCTGTGGCATAGTTCCTCAAAATAAAGTCAGTAGTATCAAATCTGTACAGTCTTTACAAACTTCTTTTTTTCTCTATGTGCCAAAACCTGTCACAGTTTACGAGTTGTCAGATGGACCACTGAAAAGGCTCAGTGGGTTCAGAGTTCAATGAGTTCCTCTTTACTGTGACCGCAACCTCTGAGATACAGGGCACCTCTGCTTCTTTCCAAAAGCTGCTGGTGTGATGTAATAGCTTTTTCTTTTTTTTTTTTTTACCTTTACCTCGCATGGCCCCAGCTAACAGGGGAAACACCTCTACCTCCACACTCTCATTCTATTAATAAGCCAACACTTCAGGACTGTCCATGTGGAGGATGTGGACAGCCACTGAAGAATGCTTGCCTGCTCCAGAAACTAATTGGTGGTGGGTTGCTATAACAAGTTTCAAAGGCTTTCATAACAGAGAGCATTTGGGCCAATCTGAAACTTCTGTTGTCCGACCTAACCACAAAAATCAAATGACTGAAATGGAGAGAAAACATAAAGTTGTTAGCTTGGGTATAACCTATATCAGAAGATCATAATACTGTGCGTGACGGTGCAGAGAGAAAAAACGAACATATTATCCATGTAATAATAGTCACATAAAACATAAGGGCTTCTTTACCGAGAATTGTTTTCTTAAACCAACAATAAACAAACATCACAAACAACTGACAACGTATTCAGACTAGGATTCATATAAGGCGTTTTTTAGAAATACGAACTAGCAGATGCATCAATTCTGAATTAATCTTTTTTGGAAAATAATCCCTGATACCTCAGTGTCCATCTAATCAAGTTCACTCTCGCACAACAGCATTGTGTCAGTCTTCGACACATCATGTTACATTACACGTATTTAGCGTCCGCTAAATGCCTTTACTCATGACACCCTGAGCCAGTTCCTCATATTCAAAACACTATTCATGATTAAAGCTTCTATAAAAAACGCTTCTAGACTGTTCTTCTAACATTGCACTGAAACCTGTGTATGATACACCTTTTTTTTAAAGAATCATTTGAAAAACATCAGTTTTTTTTTTTAAACAAGTCTGAGAAAGTGTGAAAGCTTTCAAGAGCACAAAGCATAGAAATCACAATAGCCAGCAGTCAAAATGACTGATCATCTCAAAAACGTCTTTCCATCACAGATTCACCACCCAGAGAGAAAAAAAACCTAAAATAAAATAAAACAATGCTACATCAACCATAAATGAAGAGAAACAACTCATCAGATTGGTACTTGTGCATGGAGTGTGTTTGTGTGTATTTGTGTTTGTTTCCACTCATCATAAAGTCTTAAATGTCTGTGTATCAGTGCGTGTGTGTAGGTATGTATTAGGTATGTATTAGGTGGAGTGAAATGCTGAGATGCATGTGCATGGATGCATGGATGCATGTGTGTGTTTGTGTGTGTGTGCGTGTGCGTACGTATGTGCGTGTATGTGCGTGTATATTTGTTTGTGTATGTGCGTGTAGTATATGTGTTTGTGTATATGCGTATGCGTGTGTGCGTGAATGAGTGTGTGTGTGAGTGTGAGTGTGTGGGGGTGTATGTGTGTGTGTGTGTGTGTGTGTGCCTGTGCGTGCACGTATGTGTGCATGGGTGTGTGCCTGAATGAGTGTGTGTGTGTGTGTGCACCCTGGTCACTTCTCGCGGTAGTACAGCAGGAAGGCCTTGAGCGCGTCGGGCAGGGGCAGGCCCAGGACCTTCTCCCTCAGTAGGTTGACATGGGGCTCCTCAGATTTCAGTGGCTGCTCGTCGCTGCCCTCCTTTCCTCCTCCTCCTCCTCCTCCTCCTCCTCTTCCTTAATCTCCTCCTCGATGCGCTCCTCCTCCTCACTCTCCACGCGCTGCGGGATCAGCTGGTTGCCCACAAACACGTACGTGTTGATGCGTCGCCTCCGGCAACGCCGCCTCTTGCGCTTGTGGGGCACGCGATCTGCGGCCGGGCAGGCATCCTCGATCTGGCCGTGCAGAGCACGGCGAATATAGACACGCGACAGGTCCTGCAGACTCCGGATCATGAAGGGAGCTGGTGTGGGAACACAACATTAGTCAGAAAGACCAGGACACCTGAGTCATGTCCTCTTAAAACACTTGTTACACTCTTGGGTGTGTATGTACTCATTACACCGTAACCTGCACTCCATCAAACTCATCTGTAAGGAGTGCTTTAACGCATGCGCATAGTAAAGACTAAGGGAGAGACAAGGCAGCCAGATTTATTCTGCCCCCCTGTGGCCATAGTTCAGTGGAACTCAGAAGTTTTGTAAATTAATCCAACTGCCATGTCTCATTTTGACAGTCAGGTGGCAACAGAGTCTGATGAACTTACACAAGCATTTTAACAAACTGTTTAAAATAGTGTTCAAATGTTGTTAGCTAATGGTTTTTAGCTTCTGGCATATTTTCAGGACTTTTCCTTTTCAGGAAAGTTAGGTGGTAAGGTAACGTGGATACCGATTTCCATATCAACTGCCATAACCAGAAACATCACAGTTACACCTGCCCCCTTGGGGCATAATGATGTAGTGCAGCAAGGCAGTTTGCCGGTGATGAAATAAAAGAATAAGAGCCCTTAATGATTTGTGGACTTCTTTCAACAGAATTATTGGAACATCTATCTATTTAAAAACCTTGTGTTCAATGTGTTAGGTTTAACTTTAGATTAAAGCTGTCTTTTCAGCAATAATATACACTACACATTATAACAAAATTCAACATACGTACCAAGAACAAGAATTCTGAGTTGCCTCCACATTGAATATTCTATCGAAGCAAGCGTTTTTAGGAGGAGGTTCTAGCTGTTGATTTTTACATAAAGTATTAAAAATGCCTCCAAGATGGCCTGCAAGCCTCTTCAAAGCTGCATTTTCAATGAAGGAATGCAAAGGAGGATACTGCTCCTAGTATGGTCAAATATTGAATGGTGAGCTAGTCCTATTCTATTGAAATAACTAGTGCAAATATACAGCCGCGGAAAAAATTAAGAGACCACCTCAAAATTATCAGTTTCTCTGGTTTTACTATTTATTGGTATGTGTTAAAGTAAAATGTACATTTTTGTTTTATTCTATAACCTACTGGCAACATTCCTACCAAATTTCAAATAAAAATATTGTCATTTAGATCATTTATTTGCAGAAAAATGACAATTGGTCAAAATAGCAAAAAAGATGCAGTCTCTTCAGATCTCGAATAATGCAAAGAAAACAAGCTCATATTCATTTTTAAACTACACAATACTAATGCTTTAACTTAGAAAGAGTTCAGAAATCAATATTTGGTGGAATAACCTTTATTTAAAATCACAACTTTCATGTGTCTTGGCATGCTCTCCACCAGTCTTTCACATTGCCGTTGGGTGACTTTATGCTACTCCTGGCGCAAGAATTCAAGCAGCTCGGCTTCTTTTCATGGCTTGTGACCATCCATCTTCCTCTTGATCACATTTCAGAGTTTTTTTTATGGGATTCAGGTCTTGAAATTGGGCTGGCCATGACAGGGTCCTGATCTGGTGATACTCCATCCACACCTTTACTGGCCTGGCTGTGTGGCATGGAGCATTGCCCTGCTGGAAAAAACACTTCTCAGAGTTGGGGAACATTGTCAGAGCAAAAGGAAGCAAGTTTTTCTTCCGGGACAACGTTGTACTTTGCCTGGCTGAGGTTTGTAAAAGACCATAAGGATTGAACCAAAGCCGACTGGAGGGTCTCCTAGTTCGTCTTCTCTGATGAGTCCAATTTCACAGTAGGTGCAAGACTCTGTGGCTTGTAGGCCTCTCCAGGTCTCCGTCTAACCATCAGATGACCATGTGTTGGGCAAAGCTGAAAATTGGACTCATCAGAGAAGACGAACTAGGAGACCCTCCAGTCCGCTTTGTTTCAATCCTTATGGTCTTTTACAAACCTCAGCCAGGCAAAGTACAACGTTGTCCCGGAAGAAAAACTTGCTTCCTTTTGCTCTGACAATGTTCCCCAACTCTGAGAAGTGTTTTTTCCAGCAGGGCAATGCTCCATGCCACACAGCCAGGCCAGTAAAGGTGTGGATGGAGTATCACCAGATCAGGACCCTGTCATGGCCAGCCCAATTTCGAGACCTGAATCCCATAAAAAAAACTCTGAAATGTGATCAAGAGGAAGATGGATGGTCACAAGCCATGAAAAGAAGCCGAGCTGCTTGAATTCTTGCGCCAGGAGTAGCATAAAGTCACCCAACGGCAATGTGAAAGACTGGTGGAGAGCATGCCAAGACACATGAAAGTTGTGATTTTAAATCAAGGTTATTCCACCAAATATTGATTTCTGAACTCTTCCTAAGTTAAAGCATTAGTATTGTGTATTTTAAAAATGAATATGAGCTTGTTTTCTTTGCATTATTCGAGATCTGAAGACACTGCATCTTTTTTGCTATTTTGACCAATTGTCATTTTTCTGCAAATAAATGATCTAAATGACAATATTTTTATTTGAAATTTGGTAGGAATGTTGCCAGTAGGTTATAGAATAAAACTAAAAATGTACATTTTACTTTAACACATACCAATAAATAGTAAAACCAGAGAAACTGATAATTTTGAAGTGGTCTCTTAATTTTTTCCGCGGCTGTATATTCTATCACATGTATATTTGGCCATGTTTTATCCCCTTTGTAACTCTATGGAAGACAGGCCCTAGCATAATTTACCATAGGTTTACCTGATTACATAGGTTTACCTAATTACATAGGTTAACCTTTACTACAACAATACTTAATCTCTTGACTTTTGAATAAAAATCCCAGATTTCCATTAACAACAGAAAAAGCCAGAAACCGTAATCCTGAGTTGGTCAGTACAAGGTTTCATCCTCAAAAATCATTATCATCATCATCATCATTCTCCTCAGCTCTAGAGTAGTCATGGTAGAAAAAAGATGCGTCCAGCTAAACAGCATCCTGCCTACCCCTACAGTTAGTGTCATGACGGCACTGTAGACCTCTGAAAACAATGAAAGCATCAAGTGTGCTTCCATGACCATCAATGAGCTGATGAAGAATAAAAACAGACAGACTCACGGAGTTGGACTGCCTCTAGCTTGCCGCAGTCAGCTCTGTTCTGCTGGACGAGAGGAGCGAAGGACACGGCCAGGATGTTCTTGCTTTCCCAGGAGCTCTGCCCGGTCCGGGTTATCTGAGTCAACTGCAGCAACACAGAGTGACAGGAAGCCATGGGAACACGTGGCAACCAGGGCCAAAATAGGGTTTCCTACAGGCACAGAAGCTGAACGGGTTTGAGAGTGGAGTCCTGTCTGTTGGAGTGGTGGCACAACAGTGGAGCGCATATGCTTGCAGGCTTGGATCATTTTAATAGAGGGCAATAATTGGAGTTGTACCTTGGAGGACATTGGAGTTGATGGGTTGCTGTTTTTCCCTAATTTAGCGTTTCCCATTTCTCGGTTGCTCGGTCTTGCTGCACGTTTCATGAATACAGATCTCTGATCTCAAACCACCATTAAAAAGACAGCTTGAGATTATCAAATGTAGTCTTTCCTGTTAATTTTAACGCGTTCATCAAGTTTCATTTCATGTGTTCCTTTAACCTTTTATCACAAATGACACAATTTACCAGGTCATTATTCTAACCAATCTGTGGCATAGTTTTACACAAAATACAATATACATCTTGTGTTAAGAAACGTGTCACCTGTTTGCCATACATCATACTGTATGTACTCTGTAGAGACCAAATATATAGATTTATATAAAGACTAGAGCTATACAGACACAAGAGCGCATATTTAGGGAAAGTACCCTCTACAGTGGAATCTTAGGTATACACCTGACAGCTATTCCTTGACCTCCAACAGACACGAAAATGTAAGACCACTAAGGTTCAGGTTTGGCCAGCACTCGTGTACACGGTCATTGGAAGCGCCTAACATCCAACCCAGTTCCTGTGGAAGCCTTTGAGTATGCCTGCAGCAGACGCTACGACTACAGGCCGTACTCATACCTAACGTGTTTCTTCTGCCTGCTCGAGCATGTGCTGCCGCCGCCGCCGCCACTGCCTCTCTCTAAGCGTTCTCTCCTTCAGTCACCAGACTGCACTCTGAACTCACATCCAAATTCAACATGAAGCACATATGGACTGCAGAAGGAAGTGAAGAACACACTTCACAGAAAGAGCGGGTCAGTTATTTTCACAGACAACCCATCACAGCACCAAAGCTTGTGGGAAACACATTTTGGAAAGTGCTTTTTTGTATTGCAATTTGTTTTCGCTTTGCTTCCTCTGCAAGTACCTGGTCTTCAATTGGCACGACGAGGATGCCTCCCACTTTGAGCATGAGTTTCATGTAGTTCTCATGGTCCTTCTGGACTCCAGCTCCGCAGTACATGCGATCGTATTGGTGGCTGTCAGGGGAAATTTCTAGGCAGTTTCCCACAACAAATTTTGGCTCACAGAATTCAAACCTGCAACAGAACGATAAATACATAAAACAAATACAAAAAAATAAACATAAAGAAAAATGTATAAATGCATAAACTAAGCAAATATGACTTGAATGACTATCTCTGACACATCTTCAACATCAATGTAAAAATGCTCCCGGATCATAAGTAGGAGCATGTGTTACAGTAGTCATTCCTGTAACTTTAAATCTATGCACATAAAACAAATTATAATATTTGTACTCCTTTATGGTAATTATAACTGTGAACATACATATATTTAGTTTCACTCACTTATCAAAGCTATCACTGTTTCTAATGAAGTCATCCAGCCTCTCCTTGGCATACTCCACCACATCCTTGTGTAGTTCAACACCGTGATTCACTCCAAATGGACCTGGAAGCCATTGTATGAGAGTCAACTCTGAACTCATGAATCTGTGCATCGTACTGCAACCAGTTAGGATAGGTTCAAGGTACAGTGTGTAGTTTTAAGTGGCATCTATTGGTAGAATTGTAATATAATTTCCATAATTATGTTTTCATTAGTGTCTTAATACCTGTAACTATGAATCATGTTTTCATTAGCTTAGAATGAGCCCTTTTTATCTAAATAGGGAGCGGGTCCTCTTCATAGAATCTGCCATGTTTTTATAGTAGCCCAGAGCGGGCCAACCAGAACATTGGCTTGAGATAGGGCTTTTTGCATTGTTATGCCATTTGACGGCCACCGCAGGTAGTCAGGGGTATTCAGCAACCTCACCACTAGATGCCACTAAAACTATACACAGTACAATTACTGCAATTTAACCTTTTCAATATTGTTTTGTAATCTAGTGTGTCTAAAAACACATATAAACCTGGTTGAACTTCTAAATGGGACAAAGTGTTCAAGAAAATGCTTAACTTAACACATTTTTTTAGTTAATACAGCTTCCAGTTAATACAGCTTCAACGTTTTACCGAGATCACAGGTCACACAGTTTCCACTTCATAACCTGCTGTCGCAAGAACAGCACTCTACTGCTGCTCTACGAGTCACTCAGAACTCAATTTAGAACAAACAGGCCTCCATTTGTAAACCTCTGCCTGTGCCTCATGCTTTGGAAGAGGAGATGAGGAAGAGGAGATGAGGAGTGCCGTTACCGAGGATGAGGCCCACCATGGTGCTCAGGTAGCCTGTGCCGCTGCCCAGGTTGAGGAAGGACAGTCCCTGCCGAAGCTTCAGCGCCTCCATCACCTCCGAGTAGATGCACGGTGCTGACAGGTGGAGGTTGCCATTTTTCCACGCTAGGTCCTTGTAGGCATTCTCCCGGTAACTGTCCAAGTAGTAGTCGCCGCGGTCGATGGCCCGGAAGGCCTGCTCGACCCGTTCGGTGCGGATGTACTGGGCTTCCTTCAGGTTGTCAATCAGGTCATCGTTGTCCTCCCCGGCACTCACGGCTCCGCCCATGATGCCAAAAATGCCAAAACAAAATGGACGCAAAAGCAGCCTCCCCCGCCAAAAAAAATCAAACAAACAAAAATAAATAAACTTTCAGCGGAGGGCCAGATCTTACATGGAGACACAGGCTGGTGACACAGGTAGGATCAGCTCCTGCAGGTTGCGTCAGATTGGCATCTCAAACAGGTGGTCCAAGAACAACTAAAATATGACAGAGAAAAATTAAGAATTTTAATAATAGTAATTTATTATGATATAATATTATACAAGTTTATATAATATTGCTTGTTTTATCCTGGCCAGTGCAACATTTCTTCTTCAACTGACTTACTAAATTAGAATGAAATACTGCAAATTTCAAGCTTAAAGCATAGACATAAAAACACCTTGCCGGTGGTTAAATGGAAGAATTCTGCCGGTGTGCCAAAATTGTTTGCACAAAAGCCCTTCCAGAAGTGTAGCCTTCAAATAAGCTTACACTGAAGGAGTGTAGAAAACAGAGCAGAGAAGGGGGAAGCATTCAGAATTTCACTTTTTTATTTCCCGTCACATCTGTGTCCTTTCTTCAAAACAGATGCAGTCCGACTGCAACTACCAACTGCAATCCAAAGTCTATTATTTGCATGTCAATACTGTAAAGAAAATAAAGTGTGCTCTACCAACCCTTACATGTGACGTGTATCAAATGAACAGTGTGCCGGTTTATGCGCTTTACCTTATTCTCTGTTGGATTACCCGGGCTCATAACCTTTCCCTCGTTAATACCACTGCCAGGGCAATCTTTGTCCTACTTTTTTTCTACACCTCTCTAAAATGCTGTCCTTTGAGTTTTCTGCAGTAAAAATATTGCAGGGAAAATTGGGTCAGATCATTTTTCTCCCTTAAGCCAGACAAGCTGACAGTGAATACATACCGCCATCGGCATTAGATAGCTTACCCCACAATGCATGAGAGAGAGAATATGTTGGATCTTACACACATGTACAAAAAACATAATATTAAAACCTGGTGGTAGTTTTAATTTTAAATATGCTTGTTTCAAAGACAACTACATATATAATTTTACTGGGGATTATTGTATTGTTTCTGCAGAAAGTAGAGCTGTCATTTTTTCTCATTTAAAGTGGACCACAAATTAAAGGAGGGTGAAAGAAATACATACATTCACATTCATGCATGAACACAAACACAAATACACATTCACATGCACACACAAACACACATTCACATTCACATGCACACAAACACACACGAATGGAAAGCTGTAGCAGCAAATACAGGCTAATGGATGGCATGCAATGCCCAGTCAATAATCTAAGACTAATTAAAATACAATACTAATAGAGTAATTTTATTTGTTCACAAAGACAATATTGTGCATATTAAGAAAAGTGTCTCACAAAGGCAATGGTTTAGGAAGTCATCAAGTAAATACAGTGCCCTCCGCAATTAGTGAATGTGACCAAAACAGGCTATGAAAAATTATATCTTTGCTGTTTATCTTCTTGGTCTTTCCCTCAAAAATATTCACAAAAATCTTACCATTTCATTGAAGTAAAAATCTTGAAAGAATTCATTTTTGACATTACATAAAATATTTTTCTCCAAAACATGGGTGCCACAATTATTGGCACCCCTAGAAAATCCTTTAATTAAAATCTAACTGAAGTATATAAGCAGTCATTTTAAAACATTTTGAGTTCACCTGTTTGATTAGGGACTCTTAAGTGGTCAAACATGGCTTCCTGCTTCACATAGGTATAAATATGAGGTGACACAGGCCAAATACCCTTAGTCATTCATCAAGATGGGAAAGACAAAATAACTCAGTGTCAAAGTGCGCCAAAAAGTTGTTGAGCTGCTGGAACCCGGATTTAGGGATATAAGAAAATATCTAAACAGTTGGAAATACCCACTTCCACAATCAGGGCAATAGCTAAGAAGTTAAAAGCGACAGGAGATGTAAGGAATCAGCCTGGAAGAGGACCTATCTGTAAATTGACCCCACGCACCGTGAGGAGGATGGTTCGACTGGCAAAAGAATCTCGAAGGATCACAGCTGGATAATTGCAGAGGTTAGTTACGTCCTAGGGTCGGAAAGTCTCCAGAACTACCATCAGACTGCACCTACATCACCACAAGTTGTTTTTGAGGGTTATCAGAAAAAAGCCTCTGATGTCAATCACTTTTATATTAAAATGATATGGTCAGATGAGACCAAAATAAGGCTTCTTGGCAACAAACACAAAGGTGGGTTTGGCGTAGACAGAAAGGTAGCCATACAGAAGAGCACCCCATACCCACTTTGAAGTATGGTGGCGGATCTCTGATGTTGGGGGACTGTTTTTTCCAAAGGCCCTAACCTAACAGCCCCTTCTAGGAAGCTTAAAATGGGCCTTCGTTGGACCTCCCAGCAGGACAATAATCCGAAGCACACCTCAAAATCAACACAAAAATGGTTCACCGACAGCAGAATAAAGGCTTTACCATGGCCATCACAGTCCCCAGACCTAAACCCCATAGAAAATCTGTGGAAAGAGAATGGTCTCAGATCCGTGCCATGTGTTCACCAACCTCATCACGCATTATAGGAGAAGACTTGCAGCTGTTATCTTGGCAAAGGGAGGCTGCTCAAAACATTAAATTAAGTGGTGCCAATAATTGTGGCACACCTGTTTAGGAGAATAATATTTATTTAATGTAAAATTAAAATGTTTTCTTTCAATAATTTTCTTTCAATGAAAAGGTACGATTTTTGAGAATATTTTGAGTGAAAGACCAAGAGGATAAACAGCAGACAAATATTTTTTCATAGCCTGTTTTGGTCTCATTCACTAAGGGTGCCAATAATTGCGGCGGGCACTGTATGTATTATTACTTAGAGCCTTCTACAGCCAAGGAGTGACACTGCCTTACCCAGAATGTCTTGAGAAACTACTAAAATGTTCACAAGATCAAATGTTAATAATCAATAACTCTCTCTCTGCCTCTATCTAGATATAAACAGAAGGCCCTATTTACAGTGGCTCGGAAAAGGATTCAACCCCTGTAAGGTCATCACCATTTGCTGGTTTACAAAAGATACTAACACATATTTTGCTAGTCAGTATTTTTTATTATGAACACATCTGCTTAAGTATATTTCTAATGGCTCAATACGTTATTTGTGTACTATGATTAAAAATAAATAAATTAAAACAGAAATATTCTACTTGCATAAGAATTGAACACCTATTCATTAATTCATGGTAGAGAAACCCCCTGTTGCTGCAATACCAGCCTTAAGTCTTTTCAAGTGAGACAGTTCCAGTTTTGCACATTGTTCTGCGCTGACATCTCCCAAATTCGTCTTGGTAGAATTTACATAGATTATCTAGGTTGATTGGATGGCGGTCCTGGGGCCGTATTCACAAAGCCTTTTATCTTACCACTAGGAGTGCTCCTAACTCGCGCTAAAACCTTTTACGTATGAGTAATTTCTTAAAAGTGATTCACAACGGCTCTGAGACCTACTCATACTAAGGATAATACCAACTCCTAAGCTTAAGATAAAAACTCCGTTGCTATGGATGACGACGATTCTCATGCACGAGTTTAGAAGGGGTGAGGACGGTGATTGGTTGTTGACAGGCTCTCTCATTAAAAACTCATTCGTGACGTCCCTCTAACAATCCCACTATATCAACTGAAAATAAGAGAATAACCTAGGCTTCAAATTAAGTCATATTAAATAGTTATGGACAGTGCAGTTAGCAGAATGCACACGCATGATGACAAGTTTGTGCATCCAACGGGAATGACACTTTGCACGATAAGATACATAGAAAGCGATCAATATATAATATGGCAATTGCATGTAATCAAGGCAGTAATAATTAAAGCACCCAGCAAACTGTTAGGCTATTATATTTCCAGCTCTTGACCACTTCAAATATCAGCACATACGGCCCTTCAAGCCCTCCAATCTTAATTGATCAAAGCGAAACGAGCGTGAACCGTAGCCCAGGCGAAAGCCTACTGGTCCCAGGACCAATAGCCACTGTCACCCCAGCGGCATCCAGCTGGTAAATTCTCAAAAACCTGCGACCGCTCTCCGTTGAAATGCACGAGTCATCGGTACATCCAGATCACGGTGGACGAATTATTGTAATGTGTGTCCTGTCACTGGACATTCCTGCGATCGCCATGGAATTTACTTTGATATTGTGTAATTTGGCGATTGTCCAAAAGCAACTGGATAAACTGTTGGATGATGTGGGGTCTACAGTGCGTTGATAGTTTGATGAATTAAACGGCTGACTGATGATTTCCAGTGTCGTCATTTGCGTTTTCAGCAAAGCCAAATAGGCTATCTTTATGTTTCCAAACATTTTACTTCGGGACACATCGTTGTTTAAAGGCGTCATTGCATCCCGCGCTAATTCTACGACAATATTAATACCTTCACGGTTTAAGCAATGTCTTTTATCAATTCCAAGTCGGTTGCAGCCATCTTACGATTTTTTGTGAATAGGTCTTAGTGATTTAGGAGTCCTCATGAGGAGTTTTAAGCTGTCCTAGACTTAGGTGCTACTTTTAGGGATAAAATATTTTGTGAATTGCTCTTAGTAAAAAAAATTAGGAGTCCTACATTTAAGACTGACACGCCCATTATTTTTAGGAGTTTCTCCTAAATTCGCCACTTATGAGCTACTTTTAGCCCTAAGATTCTTTGTGAATACGGCCCCTGGACTGTAGTGCCACAGATTAACAGTAGGATTTTAATTAGGGCTTTGGCTGAGCCATTCCAGCAATTCTGATATTAATTGTACCGTCTTTGAGACACCACAGTGTTGCTTTAGCCCTGTGCCTTGGATTACTGTCCTCCTGGCAGGCAAACCCTCTCCCAAGACACAGTAGACTGCAACAGGCGTCCTTGTCATATTGTGTAGAATTTATTTCCATTCATTCTCTCTTCAATTCTGAAAAGTTTCCCAGTTCCTGCAGACATGAAGTATCCTGACAGTATGATGTCACCACTGCCATATTTCACAGCTGGGATGGTATTTCTTGTAGCATTAGCCGTGTTAGATTTATGCCCTGTCTAGCGCTTTGAGGATGGGCCAAAAGCTCTTATCTGTGCTCATGAGAACATTAAAAAACCTTTCCCCTAGCTTAAGCAACCCGCCATATATGCTTTAATGTGGATCTCCTAAAACAATGGGTTCTTTCTGCCACCCTCCGACAGAGTCCAGTTGCATGGATAGCTATTAGGTTTGGGGGCTCCTACACCTGCACCCTAATTACAGCCACTGGACACTGAACTTTTCTACAAAGCATCTGGGGGGTGTGATGCAACTTCCACTTTCTTCTCACGGATTCAATGGTGCTCAACTGGACATCAAAACACTTATTTAGATATTTTCTTGAGTGGAGTCTATTCCACACTTAAGCACTAGAATCACCATGTCTCTTTAGTCTTAGTTTCTTCTGTTATTTTATAATCTGTCTGATGACCCTTTGACAGATTGATTTTCATATTCAGAAGGAGATCTGTACTTTAACCACTCATGCGTAGTACCTAATTAAGTTATGGTCAAATGAATGGCACCTCTGTATTAATTGTGAATAATTTGTCATTGGTCTTAATCTGGAGCTCAAACACACAGGAGTTTGAATACTAATGCAAGTAGTAGGTTTCAGTTTGATCACCTTTTATTTGTTTTTAATGTTAGCAGAAATATGACTAATATTGCCTTGGGAAATGTTCAACAGCATAAATATTCAAAAAATAAATATTGAGTGAGAAGATATCTGTTTATATCTTTTGTAACAGTTGAAATGGTGATATCTTTCGGGGGGGTTGTATACTTTCGCAAGCCACTGTATATGGCTGTGAATTGTGCCAGGCTAGATATAATGTTGAGCATAGGGTCTAATGTTTGCCAGCGTGTCCTTAGATGAAGAGACCTAGACTAGAGTGCTGCAGGGTTGCGCAGGGCTGATTAGGGGACATACCCTGAACAGCAGCCAGAACAATATCCTGTTCTGTGGATGAGGAAACCCAATGATCTGTATGGTGGAGGATGCAGGTCACAGATTCCAGGCTTGCAACACCCCACTGCAATCACAGGCACAGTGAAATTAGATACATAAACACATGGGCAGAGGGAGCCAATGCTGTATGGGTTCCTTTGAAGGAACTGTGTGTGTGGAAGACCATGTGTTTGCACAATGCATCAGGATGAATTACACAGGCAGGTCAAACTATAATAACACTAGTGAACAACATGTCTTATTTTCAGAATAGGATTGAGTGAGGAACAGACTGCAAATGCACGTTGTGGCAAATGGCTACCTTTGCAAAACTCCTAATCCCTTGTCATTTACTGCCAAATCTTAAAACAACTCGGATTTCATCTCTATTGAATGAGAAATGTACACTGTTTGAACATAGGTGTTCTCTCAAGAAGTATGTATTAGGGTCAGGGATAAAAGAAGGCAAAAGGGTACAGCCTGTGATGACAAACTCGCAAGGTGGGCTGTATGGCTTCTAGAAAAGTTGATTTGAGTCTCGGGAAAATCAATGCGGACTAAAATGAATGCCATCCTCCTATTTCCGGTATCAAAATGTAGTTGATTCTCAACGGAGCAAATGTGCAGCAAACCAGAGTGGCGCGGCGGATGTTGGAATTTAGGCGCAGGAGAATAGCAAATGTACTGAACTCAACATAACACATTGGGAGACCTCAAGCAAGTCGTGCAATGCCTGCCACATCCGCACTGCGTGTGGGCTCTGCAGAAACAAAGCGGTGTGGCACTCAAATGCTCTGGTAGCTGAATTTATGTGGGCGATGTGATGACACTGTAAAGCCCGCCGTGTCTGGTCCCTCATAAACAAAGACGAGTGTCCTACCTGTGTCAACGGAAAAGAATAATGAATAGCTGTTTTTCAGCGCTAAAGCTTACCCTGCTGAGTCGTATTAGCAAGCTAATGCCATGTAGCGTACGCAGAAAGAACTAGCAGGTACTTCGATAAGAACAGCGCACTCGGGGAAGATGACGGTTTTATAACAACGAGTAGGCTAACAGGAGATGCGTAGGCTAGCTTGCAACTTGAGCAGTCGAGGTGTTGTTTACTTTTAGTATGACTTCGAAAATACATCTAGAGGACAGTTCTGCACATTGCGAAAACACTTTTATTTGCAGAGATGAGCCTGCTTATTGATTGTTACAAACTCCAAATAATAACGATTATGCGATTACATTCAATTTAACAAGGTGAAATGGAGTCACGCAAAACATAACTGGTATCGCTTAGCTAAGCATTTAACTTGTATGTATTTAATGAATTTAACGTTATTTGCGCTAAAAACAGACGTTTAACGAATGATTATTTTCACGATTCATCAGCTTGGCTAACAACTAGAATAAGGTTAGCGATGCTACTTTATCAGGCTCTCATCTCGCGTCGCTGGTCGTAACCCTTGAAATTCTGTTATTAAGAGGATTTTGTTTGCTCTACTGTCGATAAATGTACAACAGGAGTTAAACCTAAAGCCAGTACGCAACACAATGGTAATGTTTGTTCACTTCACATCACTAAAAAGGTAGACCTAGCAAGGGACTTGTCTGCTATAACAAACAAAATGTCGACATCATAACAATTCAGGAAAAAAAAAATCCACTAACCTGATTCGCTTTTATCAGCCTCAGTCAATGGAGTAAATTAAGTCATATGTGTACTTCTAACACGATCTAGAGAGACACTGCCGTATGGTGCCACAGACAGCTCACATAAATATAGTTTTTTCGAAGAGGGCCGATTGCCGCTGTCTTTTCTCCAGGAACAGCTGAGAGGATGTAAACATATGTCACGTGTTTGACCCAGTCCAGACAGACGTGTTTTCGCGGGATGACAAGAATAGAATTCTGCATGAACCACACACGCACCAACAAGACCTGGCCAGTGGCCACCAACCCGAGATCCAAGCTATGAAAGCAAGAGTCAGCGATACTGGAGAACATACATACATATGTGAACTAAACATCCAAACAAGTAGGCTACACCACTCAAATAATCCTTCAAAGCCCCCCAATAGAGTTTGCAAGTCGACCGGAAGTTTGCAGTTTTTTTTAGTTTTAGTGCATTTTAACACTTCCTGGTTCCAACGAAAAACAATCTTGTGAAAAAATGAAGGTTTTCGCACATAAAGATGTTGCTATCAATATTTTACAACAGCAAAGGACGGACTAGTGTGAGACAGGGTGATAGCCATGGTTACAGACAACTCTTTACCAAAGTCCTTGCAGCGCCTCTGTCTTTACTCACCCAGCGGTTTCTTATGAAACTCACAGGTCCAGTGCCTGTGATTTATTCTATGCAACTGATTGTGGCTTTCAAATCCTTAGGCAATCAATGTATTTACTTAATGCTGCAATGTGAAAGATTTAGGAGGATGTATTAGCATTAATGGAATATTGTGTTCATAATTATGTTTTTATTAGTGTACAATGGCGTGTAACAATTGCCGTATACAACTCGTCGCTTTTGTGCTTCACTGGGCCTAAGTGCTGCCCGATTTTTATTCAAATGGAGCTACACCGCTTTCAATACAACACCCAGTGTAGCACTTTCTGCACGGATACAAAGTAGTGTTTAGAGCCCCCAAGTGCACCACGGTCACGTGATCAATCAAAAAGGCCAGCCCAAACAAATATGTCCTCATGTATGTAATGCGCCCTCTCCCTCCCATCGGCTTACATCCGGTCAGTCCATTCTGAATGTTAAGTTTGAGGTATTTATTAGCATGTGGTCACGCTGTCGTGCGCCACCAAGGCCTTTCTTTTAGACTGCTCAGGTTGAGTGGAGGACTTTTGGTTCACTGCTCAAATCGGTGTGGCCTAAAGGTGGAGCACTATGTTGGTCCAGTTGAATAGGCCTCATTTCGTTAGCTTAGAGTGAGCCCTTACATCTACATAGGGAGAGGGTCCTCTTCCACAGAGTGTGCCGTGTTGCACCACCATGTTTCTACAGTAGCCCAGAATGGACAAACCAAAACAATGACTAGTGAGCTTCTTTTGCATTTTTATGGCATTTGACAGCCACGGTAGGTTCTCGTACATGCTTGGAGAGCGAGTATTTAGATGGTTGCAATTCAGCAATGATGCCACTTAATCCTTACAAGTTAACTTGTAACACTTATAATCTCTGATTGGAAAAGATAACTGGTTAGCTTCTGATCAACTTGTGAAATTGGTAACACATTAGTTAAGTGACTTACTTTGTAGTATGTTATTTCTTGTTGTTAGCAGAGGGAGAGCAACAGACATACACTATATGGACAAAACTATTTGGCCACTCCTGTCAATTATGGAATGTTGCAATTATGTGTATCTGTTGCACTCCTACCTCTCACAAACAAGTAAAAGCCAGTCTGAGATTTACTCGTCTGGTCTCGTGCTCAGTCACTCTTTTTCTCTTCCTCACTTCTTCCAACAACGCCTTCTTCGGTCTCTTCACTGACTCAATGTAATTATGTCCAAACAGAGAATACGTAGCTAGCTGTTTTTGATTGCTAGCTGAAGGGTCTGACCATGGATGCTGGTGTGTGACATGGTGCCGTAAAGCATTACACAATTCTCACACACGCACACGCACACGCACACGCACAAGCACACGTCACACACACACACACACACACACACGACACACACGACACACACACACACGGCACAAACACCATTCTCCCTATTAAAAGTAATTGTGCCATCAAAATTAGGAGGTATATCACTTACTCTGAGGTTACTTAAACCATGAACTTGGAATACCCCCAGTGACGTACTCCAAAAAGCGTGCCAACATTCAGCCCCAAGCCAAACGGCTGTCTTCAAGTTCAGCTGTTGGTGTTCAGTTTATTATGGGTCAGCGGTGAAGGTAGATCTTATAGCTTGCTTATTTTATCTTGTAAGGTAGAAACATGGGCCTTTGTAGATGTACAATGTTGTTGTTATTATTATTATTATTATCATTATTAGTGGTGGTAGTAGTAGTGTTCCAATTTATTTATACGACTGCTTGCAGTGTAGTTTACCCTTACCCTGCACTTTTCAGTACCACTATATCACAGTATATTCTGGGGATTTTTTACGGTATTGGGGTTTAATATCATCCCTCTCATAAGAAACTTAATATTGAATACTTAATGTATGCTTCACGTTCATCTTTACTAAGGCCATAGCACCTAGGATTTCTGCACAGGCCTACTTCAGATTGACCTCAAAGGGCCTGTAATATTCCACTCTGTTGAGTGAGGTGAACCAGGAGCAGAGCATGGTGAGAGCACTCAGCCGTGATGATGTAGCGCAGCAGACAGCAGCTCATCAGGGGCACCAGGTGAGCACTCATGGTGACATGTGTCATTTACTGTATGTCAGGTGTGAGCTTGGGCATTTTAATGAAGTATGACACATTGGTCATTTGAAGATACTGTAGTATGGTGCTCAGGTAAAGAAGTGGTTTAAAAATAATAAATTCAGCAATTGCACGACAAAACATCCATATATAGTAATATATTGTGGCAAAAAACTAGGAATTACTGATTGACAAAGATAACAAAAGTACATTTATACCAAGCAAACCACAAGCTTAAGATATTGAATTGAGAGACCTAGTGAGTTGTAAGGTAGCAAGTCTCTTGATGGTTATTAACTCAACCTATTAAGTATAAAGACATAGGAGCTCATTGCAATTCAAGTTTTTAATGATATATTGAATAGAAAACTCAATTACAAAGGTAATTTTCGGTCTGCACAATTATTTCCAGTCTAATGCTTAAGGCTTTTCTATGCCAAACAACCCCATCTAGTGGACATTCTTATTCTGGCAGGTATGATATACAGCGGGTGAAATAAGTATTGAACACGTCGCCATTTTTCTCAGTTAATATATTTCCAAAGGTGCTATTGTCATGAAATTGTCACCACATGTTGGTAACAACCCAAGTAATTCATACATACAAAGAAAAAAAACAAATACATTCAGAAATTAAGTAATGTGTATTAATGTGAAATAACACAGGAAAAAAGTATTGAACACATGAAGAAAGGGAGGTGCAAAAAGGCATGGAAAGCCAAAAAAACTGCTGGAATCTTTCAGTAATTAGAAGGCAATCTGGCCCCTAGTCAGTGCAAATTAATATCCCAACTGATGGCCTATAAAAAGGTGTCTCATTACCAAGGTGTCACACAAGAAGCAACTCATGATTGGTAAAAGCAAAGAGCTCTCTCAAGACCTTTGCAACCTTATTGTTGCAAGACATACTCATGGCATTGGTTACAGATGCATTTCTAAACTTCTGAATATTCCAGTGAGCACTGTTTCGGGCCATAATCTGGAAGTGGAAAGATCATCATTTCACCATAAACTGGCCACGACCAGGTGCTCCTCGCAAGATTTCTGACAGAGGAGTGAAAAGAATTATCAGAAGAGTTGTCAAAGAGCCAAGGACCACTCGTGGAGAGCTTCAGTAAGACCTGGAATTTGCAGGTACAGTTGTTTAAAAGAAAACAATAAGTAATGCACTCAACCCCCATGGCCTGTATGCACGCTCTCCACATAAGACTCCATTGCTAAAGAAAAAGCATGTTGAAGCTCGTTTAAAGTTCGCAGCACGAAATTTGGACAAGCCTGTGAAATACTGGGAGAATATGGTCTGGTCAGATGAGAGCAAAATGGAACTCTTTGGATGACATAATGCACACCATGTTTGTAGGAGACATGGCACTGCACATCATCCCAACAGTGAACTTTGAAGGTGGGAACATCATAGTGTGGGACTGCTTTTCAGCATATGGTACTGGCAAATGTCACACAATTGAAGCAAGGATGAATGGAAAAAATGTATCAAGACATTCTTAATTAAAATCTGCTGCCATCTACCAGGATGATGAAGAGGTAACGAGGGTGGACATTTCAGCAAGACAATGAACAGCCAAGGAAACTCTCAATTGGTTTCAGAGAAAGAAAATAAAGCTGCTAGAATGGCCAAACCAATCACCTGACTTGAATCCAATCGAAAATCTATGGAAAGAACTGAAGATCAGAGTTCATAGAAGAGGCCCAGGGAACTTTCAAGAATTGAAGCCTTTTTGTGTTGAAGAATGGGTCAAACTCACATCTGAGCAATGCATACAAGTAGTTTCTCCATACAGGAAGCGTCTTGAAGCTGTCAAAGGCTTTTGTACAAAGTATTCAATAAATATCAGTAAGCTTGTTCAATACTTTTTTCCTGTGTCATTTCATATTATTAGACATAACTTAATTTCTGAACTAATTTGTTTTGGTTTCTTTGTATGTTTGGATTACCTGGGTTGTTACAAACATCTGGTGAAAATTTCATGTCAATACCACCTTTGGAAATATATTTACTGAGAAAAATGGTGACGTGTTCAATACTTATTTCACCCGCTGTATGTACTGTATAATGGAAAATATACTAAGCTGCGGCTGTGGCTGTGGGTCCCTGCTATAGAGAGCTGACATTACAGTATACATTACATATGCCCTCAGGGGAACTGGAGAGGAGCCATCGCCGCAGACTGGTGAATCACTTTCAGTCCACGAATCTCTCCATGCACTGAGTTACCCCCAGGGGGAATTCACAGGATGTTGCATGTTGTGAGTTTGAGTGATGTGAGGTAGCTGCAGAGACTGATCAATTTAGCAGATGCAGTCAGGTCAAGGAGGACAGGAGGTTAAATGAGTGCACGGGCCTCAGCATAGGCAAAGGCTCTACGTTGGGCTCTTAAATTAAATTTAACTTTACTGTCATAGGTAAAGTCACATGCGTGAGCTTGGTGACTGAATATTTATTCGTTTTTGTGCCAGGAGGTGACTTTGTGGTAAGTGGTAGGCACTAGGCAAGACAGAGAGCTCAGCTCTAATCTCAAAACATATTCTGTAAATTGAATGGTAATATGCTGAGGTGATGTCGTAAAAACAAACACTTAATTTACAGTAGGAAGCTCAAGGTCAGTTTCATGACAACTCTGCCCCACAGAAAACCAGTTAGGCAATACTGCCAGGCAACAAAATTCACATCCTAAAATAAAAAAACGAAAATAAATGAGCAAGTCTAACTGAACTGAAGAATGGGTTTGTGTAAGGTCTGTGTTCTGTCCCTGTCTTGTTTCATTGTATGTATCCCTTGTGTTCTCACGTGTTCCTTCTTTTGTGTTTGTTTACCCTTGTCTCCTCGTGTCTGTCTCCTCACGCCCTTCCCTTGTTATTGTGCTTGTGCTGTTCATTAGTTTGTCTCCCTTGTGTGTCATGTGATCTTTGTTGTCTAGTCTTTGTGCTTCCTTGTTCCCACCATGTGCTTTCCACCATGTGCTTCCCTGTGTTTGTTTGTGTATTCCATGTGCCCTTGTTGTTGTCCGTGTCTCCACCCCTCACCTGTTCCCAATAATCACCTGGTTTGTTTGTCTTATTGGTTTCTCCTGTGTCCTGTCAATTCACCTCGTTTAGTCCACCTGTGTCTCCTTGTCTGCCCTGCCTTGATTGTTTTCACCTGTCCCTTGTTATCTGTTGTGTGTGTATATATAGTCCTTGTGTTCTTGTCTCTCGTTGCTGGTTCGTCATTAATGTTGCGTGTTGCTTCTCAGTGTTCTCAGTGTTCTCAGTGTTCTCAGTGTTCTCAGTGTTCTCAGTGTTCTCAGTGTTCTCAGTGTTCTCAGTGTTCTCAGTGTTCTCAGTGTTCTCCTCGTGTTGACCCTGGACTGTTTTCGACTTCTCTATTGCCTTTGCCCTTTTGGATTGTTTGCCTGCCATTGGACTGCTTACCCGTGTACCGAAACCTGGACAGTAAAAGTTTATTCTTTATTCTACCCCTTGTGTCTGAGTCGTGCTATTGAGTTCACACCCCAACCCCAATTCGTAACAGTACGAACCAGCCAAGATGAACTCAGCCGACTCAGACCCAAGCCTGATGGATGACCCTTATAGCCAGTTTTTTGATTTTGAGAACAAGGCCATAGATCTGCTCCCCTGGGAGATCTTCTGGCATGGTGATTCAGCGAGTGAGGACTGGGTCGACGATGACGAGCTCTCAGAGGGTGAGTGGCCTGAGAGAGAAGTCATTGAACCAGTTCCCCCACCCGGTCCCAGCCGAGATGCTCGGTTTATGGGTAGCCGGTTGGCCATCCGGCGAGCCCCATTCAGAACACCACCTCTGGTCTCGTCCCCTCCGCTTCCAGCACCCCCGTGTGTTATTAAGGAGGATGATGTCAGTGGCTGGATTGATGGGGGTTTTATATTAGGGGATCGGTTTTTTGAGAAGCCAACCTGTGCTGATGACTGGGAGGATTATGACTCGGAGGATGATTCGGATGAGAAGGAGGAGATGGACACAACTCCCGTCCCTGCTCAGATGACCTCCGTTGCTGCAGCATCTAGGACTCTATCTCCAGCACCTCCTGCACCTCCCACACCAGTACCAGTGCCAACTCCCCGGCTGACTCCTGCACCTCGTCGAGCCCCAGCTCCCCAGATGACCCCTGTGCCTCGTCAGGCTCCAGCTCCCAGGCTGACCCCGGCACCTCGTCGAGCTCCAGCTCCCCAGCTGACTCCTGCGCCTCGTCAGGCTCCAGCTCCAGCTCCAGCCCCAGACCCTGAGCCATTCCACACTCCTGCAGCTCCTGCTGCTGCTGCCTCCGCAGCTGCTACCCCTGTTGCTGCGCCTCCCGCAGCTGCTCTTCCTGCATCCACTGCAGCTACTCCTGCTGCTGCTCCCTCAGCAACCGCTGCAGCCACTCCTGCTGCTGCTGCTCCTCCTGCAGCTCCTGCTGATACTCCTGCAATTGCCCCTCCTGCTTCGTGCGGGGCGGCTGCCTCCGTACCTGCTCTGCAGATTACTGCCGACTCAGACACTGTGCTTGCTGCACGGGTGGTAATGTTGAGTCAGCAATCCACCTCCATCTGCCTTGTTATGAGGGGAATGACGGAGCGAGAGGAAAAGGCCCGGATTTTCTTCAGCCTACTAGCGGCGGAATTCCAGCAGCTCCTGGCATGTTGGGATTCTCTTGTTGCACCCCCTTCTTCTCCAGCTCCAGATCAATCTCACCTGGATTCCGTCTCCAGGGTTTCAGCTCCACTCTCCACTACGGCTCTGGCTTCAGCACCAGTTTCATGTCTCCTCGCCCCCGCAGCTGTAGCTACTGCTGCCTTCACAGTCGCCTCGGCTACACTCGAAGCAGCCTCTGCTGCTGTCACTCTCGAGGCAACCACTACCGCTGCCACCATGAGGACCGTCTCTGCCGCCCTTGAAGCAGCCTCTGCGGCTGCCACCCTCGAAGCAGTCTCGGCCGCCCTGGATACTGCCTCTGCAGCTTTAGAAGCAGCTTCTGCCGCCCCCGAAGCAGCCTCTGGTGCTGCTGCCCTCGATGCGGCCGCTGCCGCCCTTGACGCAGTCTCGGTCGCCATCAAAGCAGCCTCTTACGCTGCCCCTGATGTCCCTTATGTAGTTACTGCTGCTATCGCTCCCGAAGCAGCCTCTGACGCTACACCTACTGAAGCAACCTTTGACGCTGCCGCCCCTGTGGTCATCCCTGATGTCCACGATGTAGCCTCAGTTGCTACCGCCTCGGAAGCATCCTCAGACGCTGCCGCCTCCAAAGCAGCCACTGACGCACCCGACGTAGCCTCAGTTGCTACCGCCCCTGAAGCAGCCTCTGACGCTTCCGCTGATGGTGACCCCACTGAGGCCTACGCCACAGCAGATCCAGCCGTTGCAGACCCCTATCTCGCAGTCACCGCTGCAGACCCGGACCTCGCAGTCACCGCTGCAGACCCGGACCTCGCAGTCACCGCTGCAGACCCGGACCTCGCAGTCACCGCTGCAGACCCGGACCTCGCAGTCACCGCTGCAGACCCGGACCTCGCAGCCACCGCTGCAGACCCGGACCACGCAGCCACCGCTGCAGACCCGCACCTCGCAGCCACCGCTGCAGACCCGCACCTCGCAGCCACCGCTGCAGACCCGCACCTCGCAGCCACCGCTGCAGACCCGCACCTCGCAGCCGACGCTGCAGACCCAGACCTTGCAGTGTCCCGTTCAGCTGCAGGACCAGCAGAACCCTCTGCCGGCACTGGTCCAGCAGCACCTCCTGAAGGCGTCGCTGCTGACGACTCTGTCGCCCATGTCCCCAGTTCCCCTGTCCCCAGTTCCCCTGTCCCCGGTTCCCCTGTCCCCGGTTCCCCTGTCCCAGGTCCCCCTGTCCCAGGTCCCCCTGTCCCAGGTTCCCCTGTCTCAGGCTCTCATGCCCCTGTCCAGAGTGCCCCTGTCCAGAGTGCCCCTGTCCAGAGTGCCCCTGTCCAGAGTGCCCCTGTCCAGAGTGCCCCTGTCCCGATCCCCCCCAGATCTCCTCGCCCCCATCAAGGCTCCTAGTCGCTTGCCTCATTTTGGGCTCCTAGTCGCCTGCCTCACTCTCCTAGTCACCTGCCTCATTCCACCCGGCCTGCCGCCAGAAACTCCGTCCCTGTTCGGCTGTTCCCCCGGTCGACCACCAGAGACTCTGCCCCTGTTTGGCCTCCCGACAGCCCAGCCACCAGACATTCTGCCCGTGCTTGGCCGTCCACCCAGCCAGCCACCAGACATTCTGCCCGTGCTTGGCCGTCCACCCAGCCAGCCACCAGACATTCTGCCTGTGCTTGGCCATCCACCCAGTCGGCCACCAAATTCTTCAGCCGTCCACCCGGCTTGTCACTGGACTCTTGGTCCCTATCCCGCCTGCCTTGCTCTTGGCCCCCTCCACCCACCCTACTGGGACTTGTTAAGTTTGTTTTGGGCCGTCTGGCATCCGGCCCTTAGAGGGGGGGTACTGTAAGGTCTGTGTTCTGTCCCTGTCTTGTTTCATTGTATGTATCCCTTGTGTTCTCACGTGTTCCTTCTTTTGTGTTTGTTTACCCTTGTCTCCTCGTGTCTGTCTCCTCACGCCCTTCCCTTGTTATTGTGCTTGTGCTGTTCATTAGTTTGTCTCCCTTGTGTGTCATGTGATCTTTGTTGTCTAGTCTTTGTGCTTCCTTGTTCCCACCATGTGCTTCCCTGTGTTTGTTTGTGTATTCCATGTGCCCTTGTTGTTGTCCGTGTCTCCACCCCTCACCTGTTCCCAATAATCACCTGGTTTGTTTGTCTTATTGGTTTCTCCTGTGTCCTGTCAATTCACCTCGTTTAGTCCACCTGTGTCTCCTTGTCTGCCCTGCCTTGATTGTTTTCACCTGTCCCTTGTTATCTGTTGTGTGTGTGTATATATAGTCCTTGTGTTCTTGTCTCTCGTTGCTGGTTCGTGATTAATGTTGCGTGTTGCTTCTCAGTGTTCTCAGTGTTCTCAGTGTTCTTCTCGTGTTGACCCTGGACTGTTTTCGACTTCTCTATTGCCTTTGCCCTTTTGGATTGTTTGCCTGCCATTGGACTGCTTACCCGTGTACCGAAACCTGGACAGTAAAAGTTTATTCTTTATTCTACCCCTTGTGTCTGAGTCGTGCTATTGAGTTCACACCCCAACCCCAATTCGTAACAGTTTGAAGAGTAATACAGAACATAAAAGGCTTTGTCATCTCTCAGAGGCTATATCTTTTTAGCCTAAAACTATTGTAAATCAGGCAACCACTTCAGTCATTCAAGGTGGCTGTGCTGCTACCATGGTGATGTTTTTTTCCCAGCCCCTGTCTCCCATGGCTTCCATCCACATAGCTAACATGGACCAGGTAGCACATGGCCTTCGGGATCACTATGCTTCATGAATGATAGATGCAGACCTTAACTCAACCTGCTCAGGCCCTGAACACCTCAAAGAAGCACTCAGAAATCTATAGAGCCAACCCACTGGAATGCAGTGCCCATTGCTTTATCACAGAGGCAGAGCACGTCTGGCTGTACTCCAAACAGATAGGAATGCATTCCCCTGCACAAACACACAGGATGCTAAAGCATACAGGCAAGCGGCAGCTGTCACTGTTTCTTCCGATCTGAAACACAACATTCACTGTTCTGCAAGTTCAAGAATGCCCAGGCACGGGCAAAGTCCTAAACTCTTAGGCACACATTTAGATGGCTGAGGTGATTATTTCCTCTTTGATAGTGATACTGTGCCTGTCATGAATGGTTAGCGTTAGCCATGGCATACCGAATCCCACACACATTTGTACGCCCGTTTCACATCATGCTATGCTGACAACAGTTTAGTGCTAGCTTTTGCAGAAGTGGTAGTCCCACCGAGTAACAGTATATAACACTGTCATCTGGCCCTCTGGTGACGTTGCTGGTCTGGACAGTTACTGTTGATTGCCATTGGATACTTCTTATGCATGATTTAAACAATGCTTCAAACTTCTGAATTGTATTCAGTGAGCTTTAGCTGTTAATGGACACAACACAGTGGAGTCAGTGGAGTGAAAAAAAACATTAGCATAACTAAATCTCAAAACTCTCAATGCAAGCTTAAAATGGGCCTCATTTGGACTTCTCTGGAACAAACAATGATAAGTGTTTTGTAAATAGGACAGTCTGAATGTCCCTTTTGCTTGGGATGACTCTTTGTGAGTCTTAGGTGCCTTAATTGCACTTTGTTGCCTTTTCCTTCTAAAGACAGAGGGCCAAAGTCTGTTGTTGGTCGAATATTGAGTGTTATTTTAAGTGCTTTCACTTGCAAAGGATTAGATCACCATGATATAGTTCTTATGACAACTGCTAGTTTGTCTTGTCTTATTTTTGTTTCCAGAGACTTTATTCATGGCCTCCAATGTATAAAAGCCACCAAAAATATAGAGTAGGCCTATATGTGTAAACATATTTTTGTGTGTAATAGACATACATATACATACTGTATATTGATTTATTTTGGTATCAAAAGCAGTGTAATAACAGATGATAATTTGAATACATTTTTATCTTTGTCATTCAGTCTCAAAAGCCTCAGAAGTTCCTCACAAATAAGACTTGAACATTTGCAGTGACTCCAACTGTCCTTACAGAAAACCTGCTGAATGCCTTTCTGTTTTTTTTGAGCAACACTCACTCGATTGGTCAGACTTGATTGGTCAGACTTGATTGGCCAGACTTGATTGGCCAGACTTGATTGGTTTTCCTGCTCTGAACTGATATTGTCATGCACTTCCCTCAGACTATGCTGGTAATATGTTATTGGTCATATGGTATTGTGTTTGTCCTAGAAAGACTTTTGTCTTTGACACATACTGCTTTCTCTAGGTAGAGAGAAGCACAGGAGTAGGGTAATGAGAAGAGCCACCAGATCCCTGTTTGAGACTTGTGATCAGTTCACAGAGAATTCCACTGTGGGATTGAAATGTGTGTTTCTCCGGAAAGGGATTTATGCGACACCATGTACTACCAGACACTTGCAGGTGACAAGGCCAGAGTTACATTCCATGAACACCATGAACATTCCATGAACTCAAGGCCAGAGTTACATCCCATGAAACGCAAGCCAGACTTTCCCAGAGGGAGAAAGGCATAAGGTAATTCAGGCTTCTTTATGAGCAGAGGGTCAATCTCACTCCCATTGCCCTAAAGCTTGAAGAAAAATATGGAGTTATTGCGAGAGGACTGGAGAGTTGTGGGCGTGGGTTTCTTCTGATTCATCCCACCTTCAGAGCTCATCCTCTGGGTTCACCTGGCCTGCCAGGGAGGTATCAAAGAGATGAACGTATTTTTGGACTTAAAGATGCAGGCATTCTTGGAGAACTGCTGCTGGGAAGGAATATAGGCTGTTTTCCTCCCTATGACCAGTAGGTATGGGATTCTTTTTCAGGCCTTAGTTTGTTTTGTACAGAGCCAGATATGCCTGGTGTGCATTACATCATCAGCATCAGGGAAGGGGATGAATGGCAGGTGCCTTTGAATAACCCAGGCGGTTTATATAAATAACCTTTAGAGTTTTTTCCCTATGTCTAAGAGACTGTGCAGCTAATTTCATAGGGCAACAAGCTGTGAGCTACATGTATGGCAATGCAAATGGCGCAATCTGAAAGGGAGGAGTCAAGATGAGTTGTTAGCTGCATGTATGTACTCATTGGATGCTAGAGTAACCGGAAATATTTGAGTGACAGGTGAAACAGCATATCAATTTGTGGGTGTGCTTGTGAATTTGTGTCTTTTGAGCCAATCATAGCAACAGAAATCCTGACATGTGCTGTAATGACAAGCCACTCATTTGTTTGGTTCAAGTCCAACAGTCTTCAGCGCATGTTATACGAATATTAAAATCAATGTAAATGATAGTTTGAAAGGATTAAATACTGTATGTCATGTTTACTGATAAAAGCCCAGCACAGTTCAAACCACCAAAGTGTAAAGATGTGTGGTCTTCACATGTTTAACATATAGGCTTATGGGCCTAATAAGCACACTTGAAAGGAAGACACTAGGGAAATGATGTAAAATATCGTGGAAATGTAAGTCAAGAGGTTAGAAGGGAATGGAAGCCTTATTTCTTTGGAAAAAAGTCCTGTTACTGCTTATGCGCTGGAGTAAAGTGTGCACTGTCAATATAGGAGTTTTGCAGTTGCCGGTTATAACGTTCTAACCCAAAACTGGACCGATTTTGAATGTTAAACCCTCACTTCGGTTTCAAAACATGACCTTAGCCTTCACAACACACTGCTATTGCAGTACCCCTTAAACAGCCCTTTTAAAGGCAACTCGTCCCTTGTTTCTATTTTGCAATCTCCACCGCAGCACATCTTTAATCATTCCATCTCTTTTCTCTTCTTACTGAGCTCAGTGACATAGTCAATAGGGTCTCCTTGAACTGAAACGCAGTCCAGAATCTTCAGAATGCTCATGTTCAAAGACAGTGGTGTTATGACGATGTTGAGATGGCTCAAAAGTGAAAAGTCTCTGCCAAACTGTGAGTTTGCAACCCTGATAATCTAGGATTGTCTAAATTACTTTACATCACAGTTAACAATATCGTGAAGAGTGATTCATTATATTATTTTAAAAGCTTTAATTTATGTAATATTAGTCAACATTTTAACACCCACTTGTTGCCTGCCAATAATATACTAATAAGCCACATGTAGCTATCCGGATTAACGTAGACGATGATTAATCAGATCAATTATGCATTTGGATGTAGGATTGCTAAAGCAACTGACTCATTAGACAGCTGAAAGTGGCATGCCATGTCTGATAGAGTCAATATCTCTGTGCCACCACTTCATTAAGAGAAGGCAAGAAGCCCATGAAACAAAGAACCAGTGGCACAGAAATATTGACTATATCATACATGGAACACAGGCAACAAGTGGGTATTACAATGTTGACTAATATTACATAAAATACAGCATTTAAAAGAATATAATGAATCACTGTTCACGATATTGTAGACATGCAGTATTTCACCAGTTCATAGCCAGATGTAATTTGGTCAAAATTCTGATATGCATTCTATTAGCTACTTAGTCTAGCCATTTGCAGGTTCACCCAGGTTAATAGGCCTCATTCTCGAACGCAGTTGAGAATAATTTAAGAAGGAATGTCTTCTGAACTCCTCTTTTGGTGGATTTAGGAAAACATTTGGCATTCATGAAAGTTTTCTCATCTGGGATGTCTTCTGAACTTCAGAAGACGTTCAGAACGCAAAATAGCAGTCGTAAATCGGCCAGAGTTTCCTCAAATGCAATTCCTTAAAAAACCACAAGATGGCCCGTAGTATTTAAGAAAACTCTCTGTGTTAATGCTGAATTTGTGAGAAATCGTTGTAGATTGCGTTCACATCAACTCTACAGACATCCTCGGATCTAAATAATTATTATAATAATAATAATAATAATAATAATAATAAATATGAGAATATTTGTATCATTAACAATTACGTTCACATTTATAGTCATGATTCTACGGGGCATCTTAATGTCATAAAATAAATAAAAGGACCAGGATGCTGCCCTAGTCTAGTGAGCGTCGTTTGGGACTGCCGTCTGTGCAAGTACTGCAATCCAGACTATTCTGCGTCTGATTTTGGTGAACGTGAACTGAACGTACTTTATTGCTGCCTGATGAATGATACTGTGAACGCGTTCATTTTGGTGTCTGTGAGCGGCACGTTCACTCTTTTTAATTTCGTTCAATAAGGTGACAGATTTCTAGAGACTTCCAGGCAAAAAACACACCATTTACAGTCCTGTATCCAGTGTTGCATAACCAGTCAATTGCTGGGTGTGCTTTCTTCTACTGTCTATGCCTGGCAAGAGTGAGAGCGCTGAATTGCGTAGAGGCCGAGACAGGTATTACAGACAGATAGAAATTTTAAAAAATTACTGAGTTGCTTCCGTGTGGACTCGGTCGATTCCGACTGCACACGTTACTGCTGTTGCGTGCCCTTATAAGGAGCTGGCAGAGCGTGTATGTATGCAAATCCAGGTTCATGAGAATGCGCATCAAGTTAAGAAAGCCCTTTCGGGGGAGCACAGTTGAGAAGAATTATGCTGCTTATGAACACATTTTCCAGTGTTCATGAATTTGGTGGAGGTCTTTTTCTTACGTTGTTTTTCCAAAGTCCGTAAGAAACATTTCAGAAGAAACTTCAGAAAATGTTCGAGAATGAGGCCCAATGGTTTCTTCACAAAGAACTGTTCATCCCTTTACACAGCGTTTATGCCTAAACGCAGTTCTGAAGGATAGATTTGAAGTTGTGGATTTTAGCACTTATTTTCAATAACTTTTCCTGCTTATTATTGCTTGTAATGTAGGCCTCAGACTTTTCCATTCAATTAAATTCCATTTGTATTTTTAAAGCGGCCAAACAATACAATTGTCTCAAAGCGCTTTACAGAACCCAGTGTCTGTAACCCCCCTTAGAGCAAGCGCAATGGTGACAGGGCCAAGAAAGAACCCTTAAGCAGAACCGCGGCACATAAGGGGGGACCCATTTGCTTGAGGTCTGCCGGTAGGAAGTGGAGAATAGGCCTACCTCTCTTTTTTTTATTTATTTTTTATTTGGACATTGGTCTGCCAAATGAATCTATGCAAATGTAAATTCAGCTGCCGTTCAGTCAATCTTCCTATACTTGTAAGCGTAGGATACCATGCCCACACATTTCACCACCATTTCTTAAAATCAATGTTCTGTCAGAACAGCTCTGTTGCCATTAGTGTCTTTCCATCTGCCATGGGCAGTCCATAGGGATGGCCTATCCTCATGACTTTCATCAAGAAGTAGCACAGATAAGAGATTCAGCTCATCTAAAGCTTTCCACTTCCAGGTGTAATACAACTGTTAATTTAATCATCAAAATATACCTGTTCATACTTAACATTCTTTAAAATCATAATTTAATCAGAGAATGGTGTTTTTTTATCTTTTAGATATTTATTTCAATTGTGAGAGATACATACAAATAGAAATAGATATTCTGATGCCTATATGCCACTATACCACTTTGTGCTTACTGGTTTGTAATAGATAAGTCTTATTTTTATATAATATTTTAAGAGTTATTAAATAATGAACTACCAGTGTTTGATAATCATACCCTTTCTGCGTGAGCTATTCAACAGTGTCAGTGAGTCATACCGAAATGTATTGGAGAGTCTGGGATCAACATGACTACAGGGGCATTGCTCAGAACTGGATGATGAAGCAACATTGACCCCCTAAATCCATGAGACTCTCTCTGAGACTCACCTGAGACTCCCCCTGAAACTCACCTGAGACTCACCTGAGACTCACCTGAGACTCCCCCTAAGACTCCCCCTAAGATTCACCTGAGACTCCCCCTAAGACTCCCCCTAAGACTCACCTGAGACTCCCCCTAAGACTCACCTGAGACTCACCCTAAGACTCACCTGAGACTCCCCCTAAGACTCACCCTAAGACTCACCTGAGACCCACCCTAAGACTCACCTTAGACTCACCTGAGACTCCCCCTAAGACCCACCCTAAGACTCACCTGAGACTCACCCTAAGTCTCACCTGAGACTCACCTGAGACTCACCTAAGACTCCCCCTGACTCCCCCTGACTCTCCCTGAGACCCTCCATGAGACTCCCCCTGACTCACCCTAAGACTCCCATTAGACTGAGACTCCCCCTGAGACTCCCGCTGCTGTTTGATGGCTGGCCTGGTAATGGGAGAACTGACCTGCTCAGTGCATTTCAGATAAACCTTATGTAGTCTCTTGTACAGAGTTCCAATATCACTTCTATGCCAGCAACGTCAGTTGCTTTTCTTATCAGCTTTGGTTGACAAATTTATATAATTTGTTCATACACAAACAAGCGTCTTGAATCATTGAACAGAGACATGTTTTAATGATCCTTTATCCTCCTACATTGGGGCTCTGTCTAATGTGATGAGCTATGCCTAAAGTTAATTGAAGTTCATCAGAGCTGACATTGCCGTGATGGAGTTATTACCCTTTGCCAATACTTCAAGTGTTATAGCCACGCTCGGGCGACGGAAGCTGACCTCATTACAATAATGAGATCATTAAGGTAATCACAGCCATAACTCAGTGGGGGTGCAGAAAGCGCTATAGTTCACTGTTTTTTATATCTTCTATTACAAAACCTGAAAACATTCTGTGTGTATCATCAGCAGTACAGGATGTATTCTGTGCTGCAGGTTGGTTTTAAATAAATGGAGCAGAAAGCTTACTTTTGAAACACTTAGCATATTGAGGAATTGCAGCTGATTCAGCCGTATGAATATTTTATTTCTACCATACACAAACTGTACAACACTGCGCATTATCTTCTTATGAAATAGTAAAAGTTCAAGGAAAGTTCAATATACAAACTACCTCAACTGAAAAAGCATTTTGTTTTAATCAAAAAGAAAAAAATGTACAATACAGTCATCATACTAATATCATTACACAAAAAAATCCAGTTCACGTTACAAAACATCAAATACAAACAGGGAAAAATAAATATTTTTCACAAAACTTCCTGAGCAAACAATGTGTGGTATATAAATTAAGTGTTAAGAATTATAAATAAGTAAACATAATAATAAATTACAGTCATTAATTTTAACAACAAAGATTGATTAACTTTGAGAGTCTTAGTAGTCACCATTTGGATAAAGTAGTTTTTGTTTCAGTGAATACCCAATGATTTTTCGGATATTTTCATCTTTGCATTTTCTTTTCTCATTCTTTGCATGACATGTAAAGTGGCAACTTAGATTAACAGAATAGTCCAACAAAATAATAATAGTCCATGCACCTCTGAAATGAAATGAAAATGGTGTGCCGACTTTACTTAACACTCGTCATCGTCTCCACCACCTTTAAACGCATTGAGGGACAACAGAAAAGTGCAAGTGATTTATGTTTAATATCCTTAAAGTTTCAAGAAGTTGTTTTTTCTTTTTGATTTGAGCCATTTAAAGGTACCCCATTGCCCAACAAATACATTTACTGAATCAGCTCTGGATATTACCTATAAATCATATTGAATAGTCATTCTATTTACTTTGACTTGCAATTATATAAAAAAAAAATCATTAAATCTTTTTGTGAAACATAAATCTTATTTTAAGTGAAAAACAAAAACAGAGATTTGTGGTACAATCAAAGTGAACCTAACGGACCTCTCCCCTGACACATCTCACTCTCACAAACATTGTCTGGCAGTAGAAGAAGTGCTCTGAAGGAAGTGAGGAGCCACTAATGTCAATGTGGCCCCATCACTTGTGTGCTCTGTGACACTTCTGTCGGTTTTGTCACTCACTCACAACCTAAGTAATCAAAATGTCGCCATTCATTATGATTAAAGACTTGACCCCCAAATCAGAACAATAGCAGTGTATATTTAAAATGGCATATAAACAGTAAATCCAACAGAGTTATAAGTATTTTTTCTTTGAAAATAGGTATACTGTGTAATAAATTAAACACCATTCACATAATACTGTTCTACCACAAAACAGAGTATATTTCATGTATTCATTTACATTTAGGCACATATATGCACACACACATGTGTGCACACCAAAGGCAGATATCAATATAAAGGAATGAAAATCAGTGTAATGAAAACAAAGACTTGGAGTTTGTGATACTGACAGTCCTCTCTAATAATGACACAGTTAAGCGGTGGAGTGATGATTCATTCTACCTATTCTTTGCAGTGAGTGATGCATCATTTATTTGTTATTTCATTTCATGTGATTCTTAATTCCTTTTTTGAGGTGATCTTGCACTGTACATTCAATATTGAATTTCATGTAAATTGCCTTCTTCAGCCCCGGAGGAAGAGCAGTTGAATTTTAATCACTCTTGTGTAGATGCTGCATATGACCTCTAGATGGCAAAGACGAGCAGCATTTCTCTGTCTGGAGTTCACAAGTTGGTCATCCCAACTGAGGAGTTTTTTTTATTTTAGTGACAAAACCTTCAAAGAGAGGAGTACGGAATGTGCTTGTTTTGTCACTCCCAATGAAGTAGAATAAGAAGTAGAATAAAACAAAACAAATTAAATGTCCGCTTTCAAACATCTATCTTATTAGATATAAATTATATATATTACTGTGTAATAAATATTTGAACAGAGATAATAAATAGCAACAGCATAATTATACGCCAAAAATGTTTTACACAGAAATCAATTATGCAAAAAAACAAACAAACAAACAAAAAAACCTAATACAGAGTAAAACCAAGCAAACCATACGAAATAAATAAGTGCAAAGGGGTAAAAATCTCAATAAAGTAATATATTGAGCGAACTCAGAAGCTTTTAAAACTTTTACAAATTCTGGCTGGTAGAGTATTTCTTCTTTCAGTGCAATAATGTCAATTGTCAGAGGAATGACAATGCTTTTCCGAACGCCGTTTCCTTGCACATGGAGGTATGCCAGGCCTCCTCACGAGAGTAAAGCTGTCCAGAAATATTGCCCCATGCAGACGGCTCACACGTGGATCCCTTTGATGGCCTGTCTGATGCTATCCAAAAGAGCCTTGCACTCAGGTGAATAGTCATGCTCAGAGCTGTTATACATGTCCATCAGTGTGTTCACATAGGCTTCGAAATTCTGCTCATTGATTGGGCCCTGCGAGGAGACAAGGAAACACTCACATCAGGACATGAGAAGGACTTCTGGCTTTACCTTCCTTACTTAACCTCATTGTGAGTCACAAAAGACAAAACTCCTAAGTGATCCAACCTCAAGAATGCACATAGAGTTTTTTAACCCTCACAAATAAATGTAACTAAAAATGTAAATGTTATTAAATAACATTGCCCACTGAATGATGATCCGGTCTGATAATATCAAGATTTGCTGGTAGTCTCATTGTTTATGCATAACTATAATACCAGTGTAGCTAGTACTAATGTGCACTTATTGTGTGCACTGGATGTTGTGAACTGGCAGGAGATTTTTTGTATTATACAATTACAAAGGAAACATGTAGCATCCACACATACAAACATACAAAAGCAACTTCCAGTGTCTCTTACCATCTGTGGCAGCTGAATGTCCGTTAGACTGTTAATGAGTGCTTGGCTTAGACGAGCTAATTCCTTCAATAGGCCATCGTTGTGTTGCTCAATCATCTTGTTCTCCTCTTCAATTGTCTTAAGGTTACATTCCATTGATGATATCTAATATTTGAGAGAAGAGGCTTATCAAAAGCATGTAACAGTATTGCTTTCATATATGTATAAAGGACAAAGAGCACATTTGTAAAACTTTGTTACAGCCCTTCAATTTATCTTTTAATAAAGAATAACCTTTCACAGGTATACAAAGAAATGTATTAATTTAATAATAAACAATAGCTAATGCAAATTCATAATATACTTTTTTTTAAATCTTTCAGTGACTTGAAAGATTTCATTTAAAAAAACTGGTAAAACTGTGTGATATTGTTTGTGGTATGTTTTTTCTGAACCTTTATAGCTGAGCTCCTATATTCACTTTCCATTTGGTGAGTGCTCTGTATTCTTGAGCTACGTGTGAGAGTGCTCTGTGTGAGAGTGCTCTGTGTGAGAGTGCTACGTGTGAGAGTGCTCTGTGTGAGAGTGCTACGTGTGAGAGTGCTACGTGTGAGAGTGCTACGTGTGAGAGTGCTACATGTGAGAGTGCTACGTGTGAGAGTGCTACATGTGAGAGTGCTTCGTGTGAGAGTGCTCTGTCTGAGAGTGCTACTTGTGAGAGTGCTATGTGTGAGAGTGCTACGTGTGAGAGTGCTACTTGTGAGAGTGCTACGTCTGAGAGTGCTACGTGTGAGAGTGCTACGTGTGAGAGTGCTACGTGTGAGAGTATTCTGTCTGAGAGTGCTACTTGTGAGAGTGCTACGTGTGAGAGTGCTACGTGTGAGAGTGCTCTGTGTGAGAGTGCTACTTGTGAGAGTGCTCTGTCTGAGAGTGCTACGTGTGAGAGTGCTCTGTCTGAGAGTGCTACGTGTGAGAGTGCTCTGTCTGAGAGTGCTATGTGTGAGAGTGCTCTGTCTGAGAGTGCTACTTGTGAGAGTGCTCTGTGTGAGAGTGCTCTGTGTGAGAGTGCTACGTGTGAGAGTGCTACGTGTGAGAGTGCTCTGTCTGAGAGTGCTACTTGTGAGAGTGCTATGTGTGAGAGTGCTACGTGTGAGAGTGCTCTGTCTGAGAGTGCTACTTGTGAGAGTGCTCTGTCTGAGAGTGCTACTTGTGAGAGTGCTCTGTGTGAGAGTGCTACGTGTGAGAGTGCTCTGTCTGAGAGTGCTACGTGTGAGAGTGCTCTGTGTGAGAGTGCTACGTGTGAGAGTGCTCTGTGTGAGAGTGCTCTGTGTGAGCGTGCTCTGTGTGAGAGTGCTCTGTGTGAGAGTGCTACTTGTGAGAGTGCTCTGTGTGAGAGTGCTACGTGTGAGAGTGCTACGTGTGAGAGTGCTACGTGTGAGAGTGCTACGTGTGAGAGTGCTACTTGTGAGAGTGCTCTGTGTGAGAGTGCTACTTGTGAGAGTGCTCTGTGTGAGAGTGCTTACTTGAGTCTGCAGCTGCATCATGTCAGATTCTATTTTCAGGTTGGATTCATTCAGTTCCTTAATCTCATTATCCAAGTGCTGCATGTCCTCATTATTTTCAATACCTGTTCGGTGGAGAGCGGGGAGACAAAACAATGCTGTTGAAATAGGGCAGTGGAGTATTGTCACTATGATTTTACACTCGCACAAGGCATCAATGCTTTTCAAATGTATCAGAGATGTCAAGAGAGCATGTTTTACCAAGGTCTGTCATGTGTGAGAGGATGAGCTGCACAGGTAGCACTGTGTGCCTCTCTGTATACTTTGGAATCGTGAGAAAATGTTAATATTAGAAGGACTGCTCAACCCTGCTGGGTCGATCATTCTCTTTTTTGAGAGTATGCTAAAAACAGGTTTTATGTAATAAGGCACAGTATCTGAACTCATCACAAGAAAATGACTACGTTTAAAAAAAAAAATATTCATCATGGCATTTTCTAAAAATGAAGCCAAAGTGATATTGTTTTGTGAGGAAAGATGAAGGGACAATTGGAGGCCACTCTGTGTTATAGAACATGTTCTTTCATTTGACCTGTCTTCTCTTCTAATGAGTTCATAAAGAGAGTTCTATACATACTCGGAATACAGAAACTCAGAACGCTAGCTCACTTCTTTGTCCATATAATGTTCTGAAACGACAAAGTTTTTATAACATTTTGGGCATATTTCTTTTATTTGTAGTTTGACACTTTTATAATAGATCGTATTTGGCAAAAGGGTTGGCTCCTTAAGTCTCTGTTAATAGGGCCGGAGGTCTAACAGGAGATTTGGGGGTTCAGAGTGGGTAGGTATCTCTGTTAATAGAGTTGGAGGTCTAACAGGAGATTTGGGGGTTCAGTGTTGGTAGGTATCTTTGTTAATAGGGTTGGAGGTCTAACAGGAGATTTGGGGGTTCAGAGTTAGTAGGTATCTGTGTTAATAGGGTTGAAGGTCTAACAGGAGATTTGGGGGTTCAGTGTTGGTAGGTATCTGTGCGGGTATAAATGGGGGGGTTCAGTGTTGGTAGGTATCTGTGCGATCAATGGAAACCAATGTTTGTTCAGATGTCTTTGCATGAAATCATACTCTGCATTAGCATATTTGATTCGCTTTAAGGGAACCAAGTTTAGAGGAAAGAGAGATAGTTCAAACAGTAACTGTAAATCCTGCACTGCTAATACATTGCGGCATTAATGTTGTGTGTAATACCGAATGCCATTAAAGTGTATTCATGATTCAGAGGTAAATTCAGTATGAGTGTATTTCGTTATAGTTAGTTGAACATATACAGTCCTCAATGGTGCTTACCACTGCTTGCTTTGACTTTAATGGTCATCATCTCATCCCCTGACAGTCTCCTCTTTAAACTCTGTGCATTCAGCGGACAGCCAGACAGGCTAGAGGGAGAGCACAAACAGGACACAATAAGACTGAGCTCTGATACATTTGACTTTTCTCACTATGGACTCATTAGTCATTATCATCCATTGATCCTCCCATTCGACTGTGCAAATATTTTATTGATCAATAAAACTCTTGACACAGCTATGTCTAACATCTGAAGAAAACCAGCAAACAGTGAGTGAATGCCAAGCTCAATATCAATCCAATACAAGCAAACAGTCAATGAATCAGCCACAAATTCATCAATCACCCAGTCAATCAATCCATCAATCAATCAATCCTTTCCTCATAGTTGTACAGCAATCAGAGCAGGAGAAGGTGACGCTGGCCTACCTTCTGTGGGTTATGAACACGTTGTTGGCGTGACCCAGGCCGTTGCAGCCCGGCAGTGGGCAGTGTGGCAGCTCCTGTTTGGACACCTTCCAGGAGAAAGGCGAGCCGTTCACGGAGCCCTCCTTCTGTCTCTTGGCAGCGAGGGGACAGCTTCCTGCGCTCCGGTGGGATGTGTACTTCCCCGACACATGGCCCTGGCCATCACACCCTGTCACGGGGCATCTAAACAACACAGCCATGCAGGGTCAATACCTGGAGGTGTACTGTTCAGGTTTGCATACACACACACACACACACACACACACACACACACACACACACACACACACACACACACACACACACACACACACACACACACAGACACACACACACACACACACACACACACACACACACACACACACGTGCAAACACACACTTATACTTACACAGAAACATGCAGTTACACAACAGTATCATATGTATGCGAATATCAGAACATGTAGGCCTGTGGCACTTTTGCAATCAGCTAAAATTACTTGAGAAAATCAAAGCTAGTATTTTCACATTCCTTCTGGCAAAGCTCTTGCAAACACAAGCCATTTCATTTTAACTGGCACAATGACATCATTATTGTACGTTTATATGAGATTATGTCCTAGAATGGTTTTATTATGATAAAACAATTTTTTTTTGGTACATTTATTTGTAAACTAAGAGCTTTTAAAAATGTGTATTGGCCAGAAGCCACTGAATGATTAATAATACAAATGCCTCTTATCATAGTGCAAGACTTAGTGATGTATGTGCTTTAACTGCTGATCGTAGGGCGGGGTTAAATCATTTGGTAACTTGTCATATAAAATCATTTTTAGCTTTTGGATATATTATTTAAAAGAATTTACATCGTTTTTTTTTTATTTATTTTTTTTAACTTTTTACCCTTCAATACTTAGACACAATGTACTCAGTCTAAAAAGCTTGTCTTTGTTCAAACCAAAATATATGCATATATAATTTGAATCAGTCATGCACATGTTCAAAACCATCCCTGCACTTATTCCACCAGAAGATTTTTCATAGCCATTAACTTGATTAATCCAGACAAATGCTGATTAAAATGTGTTTAAGCAACAACATAAAAGCAATGTTAAAATAATTGTATCTTTGAACTCACATACACAAATCGCATACCTAGTAAAAGCTTAATGATAACAATGAGTCTGGTTTAGACACAGCTACAGCGCTGCAAGCCCACACCGACACAAGTCACAGTGTGGCTGAAACACTGGCAAGAGTTGGGTAATTTATTTTGCTATTTTACAGGTCAGTAATGGGATGACATAAATTGCACATAATTGTCATATGTGTCCGATACAAAAAAAAAGGAATGAAAAAAAAAGAGAAAAAGGCAACGTGTGTTTTTGAGGTCATCAACCTTTTCCTGAATAGCCCCTCTTTGGAAAGTGTGAAAGGTTGCCAGAGTTGTTACAAATAGCGCAGCTGATGGGGTGTGGGGTGGGGGTGGGTGGTGTATTTTAGCACTTTTTGCGCTTAATAGAGCAGCATCAACAAGAGAACAAAACAAGCCCCCATCTGTGTAACACAGGTAGCTGTGCATCTCACAGACAATGGAAACATGCCATATGGCCACCAATTTACAGTAATCTAGCAATGTTACAGATGCACTGGAGGGGGCTGTCTGTCTCCCTCGTCTCCTTTAATGTGGATGAGACCTGCACTAGTGTAATTCCTAAGCTCTTGATATTGCATTAGTAATTAAAAAGGAAAAAAAAGCAGAGATAATTCTACCCCAGATGCAAAAGTAAAAGGATATTTGCATGGCTGACTTTGGATTTAAGCTGCAATCAATTATATTAATGTTTGTTTATTTATTTATGCAGTTTCAGGAATACAGTTCCTGAGAGGCATTAAATGATACTTTACAATCTTTACTTTGATGAAAGTCAAAGGGCTTTGCCACTGGCTTAAAAGGCATAGACATTATTTCAAATAAGGCTGAATGTCCCTGTGAAACCACGCTTTCACCTGAAATGTTTAGAACCAACTGTAGTCACTGTGTACCATTCTTTCCTTAGATCAGAGAAGAAAAATGACTACACGCACTCTACTAACTAAAGATAATAATGATAATAATAAATGTCATACTTCATTTCTTGCTCATCCTTTTCATCCTTGTTTGGTGATAGCTTCAAGCTTCCCTTTCTTGCTCGAGGGCATCCTGACAGGCTGAAAGCAATAATAATGCAAAACTATAAGTGTTTGACCTCCTAATCAATCACGAGACACCATAAAAGAGAGGTACCCACTGCATCTGTGCGATGATTATTCTACCCTCTCAGGAAACGGTTCACCTCAGCAGTGCCAGCTGACGTGAGTGTGTTTGGTCTGGCTGCTACGAGGTTGTGCTCACCTGCGGTGGGAAGCGTAGTTCCCCGTCACGTGGCCAGATCCGTCACACCCAGGTGTTGGACACCTGTGAGGATGACAATAGATAGATCTTCACACTGACAAAACGCCATGTAACATGTCAATACAAAGCCCTCTGGCCCAAGCTCTGGCCCATGTCTTGAACGCACCAGGCTTTGACCGAGTCTAATGCATGGGGTGATGACTTACTTCAGTTCCTGAGCGTTGGCAGCCATCAGTGACTTCAGGGTCTTGTCTGCCAGTGGACACCCAGACACACTGTAGAAAACAGAAAGTTTACACAAGTTTTAAACTTTCTGATCGCAGGAAAACTAGCAAAAAGCCCACAAACAATTCATTACATTAGATCGCTCCATCCCTCATGCAGTCTACTAGAACTTCTATATATAGCATTTCGAGGCAGGGATCATATCTTCAGCCTGTAATTTAGAAACTGTAGGTTATCATTATTAAGTCTCAATTGGGTATTATTTGTGGGTTACCATAACAAGGGCAATGATGAATAACCTCCACTGAGTAAGACAGCAGCCAGTGAAGAGACTACCACACTGCACTGCCCATGTAGATGAGAAGGTAATGACTAATAAGCCACCGCTGTTTCCAGAACATTACCAAATAGTCAAATCTATACCTTCATGACACAAGGCCTCTGTGTTAGAATTTCAGTGAGGCATTTGCAATTGTTCTGGAATTAAAACTTCTGAAACCCAGCAATAATTTCTATATGACGCTCATAAAACTCATGAACAGATCAGAAGATGATGTGGTTACCTTCGATGTGAAGCATAATTTCCGGTCACATGACCACTGCCATCACAGCCAGGTGTTGGACAACTGCAAAGCAGCATTTTTTATGACATTATGTTGCAAACAATATTACATCTATATCACATTCAGATTCCCCAGTATTTGCGAATTATCCATTATATCCCTTGTCATAGTGATGGTGGCATCAATGAAGATGCATGAAATAAAGTGTAAAACAGTAAATGTAATGTATTTTATTGTTTTAATTTAATATTTGGCCATACAGTATATCAAGGTCATTACATGAAGACAAAGAACATAAACAATGAACTGTAATTATGAAGCTTCAGGTGTCTCTCATGCAGTGAACTTTCATAAACTTCCATGAAAAGTGCAACTAAATACCTCATCAGTTCTTTCTTCGCTTCTCTTGAAAGCATCTTTGACTTCGGACTCATCAACAAAGGGTCTCCACCGTATACATTTTCATCTACTGAAGCCATGTCATGTTGATCCTGTTTTTTTTTTTTTTTTTTTAAAGAAACACAAAATAAACGTCCTGCAGTGGACACAGCAAAAGCAATTCTGTCAAACACATGCCATTGTCTGAACAGCAGGACAAGGCTAGACTATTGTGATTAGGTACAAAAAAAAACACATATCCGTTTAAAGAGCACTTTAATCCCTGAAAGTATTTATGATGGACAACAACGGTGTTTGGATTTACTTTTTGTTCCCTCTAAGAAAAGGATCTGTGTGCACCAGATGTACCAAGTAGACAAACGTCTGATTTTCTAGACAATAGTATGGGAAGATTTGATTTGACACAGAAAAGCTGTGGCATCTGTGACTGCAGGCCACTCCAAACAGCCTTATCTCACAGATGAAAGAGACCCTATCACATAAACACAGGCACAGAGGGTTTCTCTTGCTTTATTTCAGTTCTATCTCTTCCATATTTGACACACTCTTCATGTTTCAGCCTAACATCTTGTATTGACCATGAAGTGAATATGTCCTTTGCCAAAATGCATCCTGAGAAAAAAAAAAAATGTCACAGGGGACTAAAGAATTCAGCATGTGTCTCCACAAGCACTAGATAACAGACCCAAGAACTGTCCCCTCGTTATCAGGAGAACAGGCCCATTAATGGCACTGTTTTTGGCACAGTCGCGGGAGAGCCACTTGAGGCTGGTGGCCCCTATAGCCTCCTGCTCTCCTAATGCTCGCATGTCCTCACCTCCCTCTCCAGCGGCATGTGGGGCTTGCTGAAGTTCAGCGGCGCGTCCCAGCATTCCTGCTCGCACAGGGCCTGGTAGAAAGCGGTGGGGATGTGGTGGCCGCTTGCTTTGGACATGGAGGTGACTGGCGTCAGCAGGCCCTCGCCCAGAGACATGGGGGGCGGCGGGGGTGGTGGTGGTGGAGGAGGCGGCAGCGACAGCTGGTCCTTAATCTTCTCCCTCTTGGTCTTCATGCTCAGATCCAGAGTGCCGTTTTCGTCCACCTCTATGGGCATGTCCTGCATCAGAGACAAGAGCGGCAGGAGATCAGAAGCTTTCACTGAATGAGAAAACACACCTCAACAGTGCCTGGTGCATATTGACACTGATTGCTTGGTTGTTTTTGCAGGGCATAAGAACCAAACATGGCTGTCCATGTGTGTGTGTGGAAATGAGGTCAATGCAAAACAATACTTATAATGCCTTTTGTCTAAAACTCTGGCTCCGACAGACAACATACAGAATGCCAGATCAATTAGTCATTTCAGAATTAAGTTCAAGTATTAATATTTCCCAACCTTAAACCAATGGTTTCTAAACTAAATGTTACATCAAAATCAACACTAACAAGAAAATGTTTTAATTAGAAAAGTGATTTTCTGAATTTTAACACAGTTGTCTCCATCTATACATCCAGTTATTTTACACTAAGCTATATTAGTTGTGCTCGAAGTCATGGGCTATAGGATTACAAACCACAGCAAATCAAATCACTTCCTGGTTCATATGTGGAGCGCTTTAAACCCATCAGATGAGTGCTGATTATGTGCTAGGAGAGAGACAATGCAAAGTGTCCTCCCAGGGCCTAATTCTCCCAGACAGATCACTGGCGTATAGTTTTTTTTTTTTACGGTGACATCTGTGTCATCTGTTTTCTAGGACACACAAGCAAGATGGCAGCTGGGGGTGATGGTTTTAGGTCATCACCATTAAAACAAAAATTAAAAAGCTTAATGTGGCTACATGGCTTAATGCAGCAAGTTTTTCCCTCAGTGACAGATGTGTCACTCATTTGGAATGGTGGCGGTAAGTGTGGCCGCGGCTGAAGGGCTTATGGCACCCACTAAAACTTTTACCTCATTAACCATCTCGGAGTAACACCAATTATTTGGCACATATGCAAGCATTTTTTACCATTATTAGAATCACAAAAGGGTGCTTTCAGATTAATTAATCTGTGCGAGGGCCAAAAAAATCTCGGAATATGCCGTTATTTATTTTCAGTCTGTGAGAAACTGTATGCCAACATGTTTGACTAATCTCAAAAACAATTCACATAAAAAAAATAAAAAAAAATACTCACAGCTCTCAAAATGCCATACAATGCATTCTGGTTGAGATTCCCTAGTAGAATACGTAAATTTGTAGGTCTCATCTTTAAAGAAAAATGTGCTTACAGTTGCTCTGGCACGAAACACGGCACAAACACTTCATATTCAACAAGACGCTTAATGCAGGCCAGGCACAGATGACAAATCTACCAACACTGTTTTATTCATGCTGACAGTTTGTACGCTACCTGGTCCCAGCCCACATGCTCAGTCGCAGCGCTGGCACTCAAGCCCAGTCTCTGAGCGCGTGGGAGCACGTCAAATCTTTTCATACTTACTTAACTTGGGACATTTACTGACTTCTGGCTCCCTCCAGATGTCCATTATACAGTAAGCCATGTCTGTTTTAAAGAGCCTCTCTGTACTTTAAAAGATAACCACAGTTTCACTCTGGGAGCGGTGCGGCTGTGCTTAGGTTTAAGTGCTTTGAGAGAGAGCTGTACTTAAAATAGGGAAATCCCTTTAAAGTGAAACTTTCAGAGGGTGCTGTGTAAAGAGGCCAGGCCTTCAGTGAGTCCACTCACTTTACAAATGGGGTGCGCGGCCAAGTTAAGAACTCTCTTGCCAACTAACTGTAAACTAACTGGGGGGAGATTTTCATATTTCATGTGAAATAAAGATTTCAGCTAATGAAGCCTTCTGGTGATAGGTTTAATCCAGCCGAATGACCCTCATGGCCCTTAGGATAGAGCGGATCGGACTGAGCTTATCCTGGATAATATACAACCAAGCATAACATTTTCTGCCGTCTGCAACGAAAGAGACAGACACGTCCCTTGTAGATAAAAAAAGACATCAGTTTGTTTTGCATGCTTCTCCCTGTCTCCATAGAAAGTCTAAATCAGATGCATGGCCGCATGTTTTACAAAAAGGCATCTAACTGTAATTGAGAAAAGGGGGACAAGGCTGATTGTATTTCTCTCGCTGGCTTTTGATGTGATTACACAAATTTTTCCTTTGTTTACATTAAAGGTTTACTGGAGGTGGTTGTGGCAGGGGTGGTGGCGGGGGGGGGTGGGGGGGTTCTTGTTGTTTTTCCCCCACCAGGACCACACAGTTCTCAGTGCCAAAAAGTGTCTTTTGATGTCCACCCCCCAAACCCTCCTGCTTTTTCATACACAAATCAGAGTTGCTTCAGTATTGACCACATTAAATAGCGTTTCCAAGTGGCCTAATTTGATTACCTTTGTGGCTGGTGCCAGCGGCTGGCCGGAGAACACCTCCATCTTGTCGCGGTAGCGGGTGCTGAGGTTGAGGATGGCGGCGGTGGCGGCGGCGGTGGCAGTGGCGCTGTTTGCCTGGAGGCTGTCGCTCTCCGTTTTGGAGTGGAGGGGACTCTGCCCTCCGCCGGGGATCACCAGATGACCTCCCAGGCCCAGGAAAAGCGGGTACTGTGACGCTGCTGGGAAACAAAATAGGCACACATCCATCAGACCGGATGTCAGCCAAAAACCTGGCTAAAACTCATGAAGACTTAATGGAAAAAGGACAGTTTCTTGGTGACGTTAATCGATAACGGTCAAAGACAAAACGTTCAGTGAAGCCTTAAAACGAATCAAATTCTAGTGTGGTATTCAATAACTGATGCATCAGTACTTGGACACTAAAGTACTCATGACGTACGCCACAGCATATGGCATGATATAGACTGACACCAGTACATGTGCTCTCTAATGAAATCTAGGAACAAATATCTCTGCTTTGCCACAACAGAGGCTCTGTCGCAGTGATTGCATAACACCGTCATGGTGAAAAAGAGCCGATAATTTATGATGATGAGGCGATCAGGCGAAATTACAGTGTTGTTGTAACACGTTTAATATTCAATCGGAATTGGTAATGCCGCATATGGTGACAGTCATTGTGTCATTATCTCACAATGACATCATTTCAGAGGTAAAGTGACAAGTCTCATTCGGGCCCCCCCTGTTTCATGCATTCAGTCTACTGAAGCTAGTCAAACACGAACACGATGACATGCACTTCAAATAGCATCTTTGACAGAAGCGTTTATCTACAGGTTGAGCCGCTGCTGTTCTGATAGGGCGACAGATTTGATCTGCCTGAGCCCATACGTGCGTGTACGTCTTGTGAAAAGGTGTGAAGCTCACAGTCAGAGAAGTGAGAGATTTCTTGATCGTGGTTGGGTGCCATCTGAGGTTGCTTGCCGAAGACCTGTGCGTCAAAGCTGGCGTAGTCGAAGCGGATCTTGCTGTACTTGTCCATGTCCTTGGAGATGTTGGCTTGCAAGGCCGCCACAGGATGAGACAGCCTGTAGCTGCTGAACTGGCTGAAGTCAAATTTTTTCATCAGTCCTAGAGGTCTGGAACGAGAAGAAAACACACAAACACACACACACCCATATGAACACAGCTGTCATTGCCACAGGGTTCATACACTGTAAGTTCTTAACTTCTAAATCACCATTTTCACCATTTGTAGCTTTGCAAACTGCATCAGTGTAGCCATTGAAACCTATGGCTATTAATCTTGCTATTAAATGGCTGTGACTGCTACTACTAAGGGAACATCACAGAGATTTCTGCGTTACCTGGACAAGCGATCAGGGGGCTGCCGAGACTTGTTCACATCTTCTTGGGGTTTGCAGATCTTCCCTGCGGCGGCTATGGGGCACCCTGAAAGACTGGGACCAGACACAAAAGAGAGAGTCTTTTTCAGCCACAAACTTTACCAAAGACACACCCCAGTGATCTTCTGTAGGGACTTGTGAATAACTTGAACAACCCATCAGACATGTATGTAACAGATGCAACACTTAAGAATTGTTAAATGTTTATAATTATTTATACACTAGACTTTAGATGATATATTTAAAGAGTGAATGATATATTCAGCTTCGAAACTTTCTTCATCATCACTGTGACTAAGATAAGCTGCAGAGAAATGGAAATGAATAGATGTAGATCCATTTTAGGGACCACAGTGTAGAAAGTCTAAAAGCCTTTTCCATCTCACAGTGCATCTTACCCTCAGTACATTTCACAAGATTTAAAGTTAGACTTATTAAACATACCAAAGTACAAAATGTCAACGTATGAAAATACATTTATACTATCATTGCAGCTTGGTAATGGCAATTTAAAAGGGTGTGAAATGATGACACAGTAGCTCTGCAACGTGTTCTCCTAATAAAAGTCTAAAGTGAGTCTTCCTTGAGGGGGATGATAGTGAATGCAGTAACAAGCATGCTGCTCTGTTTCAAATGTCGGGGCATACAGATGGAAGGCCTCTCTCCTGCCAAAATAATGACGTATATCACAGATACTCAAAAACACTCATGTACACACAGTGACTGCTAATTAGTTATTACACACCTGCAGCATTATTATACCCATGTAGGCACCCTATGATACGCTTTGAATGTAGGTAGTGTTGCTTTCTTTTCAGCTTTACAACGGGCTCAGTTGTCTGGAGAAAGACCCACCTCCGGTGTGTGCTACGGTTGCTGTTGACATGACCTCTTCCCGTGCAGCCTGGGGTCGGACACTTGAGGACGTTTTCATGCATGGCCAGGACTGCAGACAAGAGAGTCATCATCATCAGTACAAGCCATCAGATGAGTCAGGCTACCCATGATTAACTTTACACAGTGTCTGACATTGTACCGCTCCAGGCGTGTATGTGTATGTGTGAAACAAACATGACGAGCATGAGGCCATGGTGCCTTGAACATTGTGTAAGTTACTAAGCTATTCACAAGTAGTAGCTTAGTATAATACACTTTTAACACACACAAAATAGAGGTTCTCCGATACCAACAAGAAACACTATTATTTAAATACCAACCATGACTAGGAAAGTGTGTTTTATCACAAAATGCAAAAGAAACACATGACACATATCTCAGACATCTGGCCCATAGGCAAGAACACACACTCTTGTCAAGCCCTCTATGGATTGGCTACTGTGACCATGTGGTGTAAATTTGATTCTGTAGAGAGATCACACTCCTGAGGTGCCACTGTAAATAAACTGACAAAAAATGTAACTGTCCTGGCCTTATCACAGAAAGTGTTGGTGAGAGACATATAAGAAATAGATTAGTGTGAATTGAAGGGGTTACATGTTGCTAATGCTATATTGTTGTGTTGTTAGGTCGGTCTCTCTACGGATGCTCATGAAGACAGCATTTATCAGCATTCTAGCATTTATGTTAACTGTCTGTCAGTGTCTTAAATAAAACTCTTCCCTTTTGAATGTAGTTGAAGTGTGGGTGATGATTGATAATTTTGTTTCGGTGTTATAACACATAAATGCTGTTAAATGCCGATAATAGTCTGTTATGTTAACGTTATCCATCCGCCGTTAATGTGTTTGTCCGTGTGAATGGTTAACTCCCCTTCTGTTGTGCAATTGATGTATGTGTAGTTCCTGTAGTATGCGTGTCACAATAAAAGGCTTATGCCCAAATCGAAAGCAACATTGCAGACTTTTCTGTTCTAGAAGAACGCAAAGACGCTACAATATGGTTGAAGTTCAGTTTAGTGTTTTGTAAGTATCCAGTAACTTTTCATTCTGTACACAATTTTCAATTAGCTTGTCTGACATGTCCAGCTATTTATTCTCACATGCTGGCATCTGCCAAGTCTTTGATTACTAAATACAGCCTGTGGTCTGAGAGCACACGCTTTCATATTGAGAAAAGTTAATTACAATTTTGTGTTCCTTTTGTTGCTTTTCTGTTAAATGGTGAATGTTTGTTATGCTGCTTTCAAATGGTGAAGAAAAAAAATAGCCAACAACTCTTCTTTGTGCCAGATAGTTCTGCTTGGCAGTGCGATGACTTAAAGTTCATAAAACAAATTTCCATTTCACTCACAGCTGACTGTCACTTCTCTAGGCAGGGAAGTTCTCACTGCTAATGTGTCTTAAGCACCAAATAATAGTGCTGCTGCAGATTAGGTAAAAGCAGACATTTAGAGCGCCAAGCTTGGGCATAATTGCTTATATATTTTACCTAATTACAAATATAAGTTGGCATCCATTTATATAAATCTTATACTGAGAACACAAATAACACACAATTTCACCATGAATTGTGCCTCAATTTTTTTTAACGCTTTCAAAAACAGCAGACAGGTAACCCTAAATAATGTACATATAAAAGAAACACATGTTTCAGCCCTGCCTTCAAACAGTTGGTAACACATTATGTGAACTTAGTATCCAAAAAAACCCATAAGGGTTATAATAATGCCTCGTTATGGTTGTCATAAGTCTGTATAACTATTTATAAATGGTAATGACTGCACTGATGACACGTGAAATGCTTTTTATCACCAAATTCTCTTTATGGGTCCATATGTTGCTCCAAACATGTTTTCATAATAATAGATGTTAATCTAATCTATTATTTATAGATGTTTATACTTATATTTCTTATAATACTTTATGAACATTTCCTACAACAGTGCATACTCACTTTCTGGGGGGACTCGGACTTTATGGGGACACCCTGACAAGCTCCTGTGATGGGGGTACAGTCCTGTGACGTGACCGGTTCCGTCACAGCCTGGAGTGGGGCACTTTATATCCTTCTTATCTGTGCGGAGGGAGTCTGCATCAAGATCAGAACATGTTGGAAGAGCCACATTAGTACATATTTCATGATAAAATTGTATCCATGTGCAGATATCTTAGTATACTACAAATTGGGGTAAATGCTAGTCAATTAATGTGCTTTTGTAGAATGTAAGATTTCATAGAAAGCTATTGTTTAATGATATTACAAAACCAAATAGAACAATGTAGCTATAGATTGGCTGAGTAACAAGAGCCTACATTTTGCCATGAGAATAGCACCACATGTCGACACTGACAATGGCCATTTGTTCCTCGAAAATCCCAGTTTAATAAAATAAACTGATAATTTAGAGCATACAGTGTCAATAGATTGAGATAGAAGATATACATTATCCCCAGCCACACTTCTCTCTCTCTCTCTTTCTCTCTCTATCTCTCACTCAAAATGCTTATAGTAATCTGTTACATTAGTTAAGGCTACAGTTGCACAGAGGGCATGCATTTCTTAATGCTCGGTCACAGAAAGATTACACTAGGGATTACACATTTAACAGCAGTCATTTGAAGAATCGCTGGGAAACATGAGAGGTACTTTAGGGGGATTTAAGACTTATGGTCATGGTTAAATATCTACATGATTCCTATCAAAATCCAATATGGCAAGCCCGGACATTTCCATCAGAAGATATTTTTTTTTCTTCATTTTTCAGAGGAGTTATGTATTACTCCACTTGTTGCCAAATGTTTTAGTATTTAAGAGGATTTGGCCTATCTAGCTTCATGTAAAGGAACACTTCCCTGCACAGTATAGCCCCCGAACAAACTCTACTTCCCTGTACAATATTGGTGATAATAATAGATTGAGGGTCAAGTATGAATGTTCTAGTAAAGAGATGAAACAGCTTCTCAAATGAGCTCTGAAATACAGCAGTGCGTGTTAGAGAGAGAGAGAGAAAGAGAGAGAAGGAGAGAGAGAGAGGGGGGGGGGGGCAGGATATTGTCAGATGGCAGTTAGTGCGCTTCCTCATGGCATAACTATTAAAACAGTCGAACGTATTACCGCCGCTGACTATACTCGCAGCTCGAGGGTGGATACAGTGTGAGATTTCATGGCACAGTAATCAGACGCTAATTTGTGCGTGGTGCTGATTGGGTTCATGCATGCACAGTTTGCCTTGATGGCCAAAATAAATCAATATCAATCCAAATTAAATGTAAGGGTAAGGAGCGAAATTCTGTGAGTTAACAGTGGGGGATACAATAATCACAATCCTCTAAAGTGGAACCAATCGGGACACTTCACTCGAGGCTGCACGGCTTGGGCTTACAGTAGGGCAGGGACAGCACCTTTGCATCCGTGGAAGGCAGCGCGGGCGGCGTTCATCTCCATCATCCTCTGATGCCGGCGCTCGCCGCTCATCTGCTCCAGCAGGAAGCGGTCCATGTCCTTGTAGGCGTAGTGCAGCGCCTGCCGCTGCTCCGACTGCAGCAGCATGGCCTGCTCCAGGAGGCTCAGGTTGAGCCGGGCTCGCTCCATGCCTAGGGGCCGCACCGGCAGCCCCGGCACCCAGCTGGGCTCCAGACGGGCCTGATGCTGCTGCTGAAGCTGATGCTGCTGCTGGTGGTGGTGCAGTTCCTCCTCGCTGTCCTCGCTGGGCTCCCTGGTGAAGCTCACGTCATCTGCTGCCAAGAGGCCGCCGGGCCGACCCGAGTAGCCCAGGAAGGCATCCTCCGGGTGAGGCTCGGGGCCCAGGTGCGTCCTCCTGGCCGGGGGGTCGTCGGCGGATTTGGTGGGGCTGAGGTGAAGATGAATGCCGTTGACCTTGCCGGCGGTGGGTGAGGGGCCCCGGAGCCACTCGCTGTTCTCCAGCTCCCTCTCCAGGCTCCGATGCTGCGCCAGGCGGTAGGCCATGTCCATCTCGCGCAGGCTCTCCTCCATGTGGCTCACCTCGCGCAGGCCCTCCTCCTCGTCCTCATCCTCATCCTCCTCGTCTATCTTCTCTGAGGTCAGGCCCTGTAGCCGAGGCGATCCCTCGCTCAGGTTGTCACACCAGTGCAGTGCGTCCTGCGAGTGTGCGTCTCGGTCGCAGTACACAGCAGGATCAAGCGCTCCATTCGTCTCTGAAAGAAGGAGATCTTGTTTTACCAGCTCAATCAAATAAAAACGGTTTGTACATTGCAAACATCATAATGCCGTTCCCTATAAATAAAGACAAACCCGTTTAAACATCAGGAATGTAGATGTCAGGAATGAAGATCCAAGTCATAAACTAAAAAAAAATCCAGAGCCATTGCAGCCATCACTCATAATCTTTAGATGAAAGAGGACTAGAATATGCTGTAGAAACATAACTACCGCACAGATTCCTCAACATACATTTTCTTCAAATTGCATTCCAAGTATGCAGAGCTTATGAGATGAGATGTGAGAGAGCTACACGGAAGCCAGAGATGAACACTGTTGTTTTCTTCCTCATAGAATTTGCAAATCCAAACCTACAACTTAACACAGATTTTAAATCGGCGGATTATAACAGGAGAAACAACAGTTGTGGCGTTGGACATGAGTGTCCTAATGGGAAAGAAGTGTTACAACGAGATGAAAAGACTCAACCAGACTTAAAGGCACTGTAATTTCAACTTCACATCCTAGAAACGAATTTGTGTGGACATTATTTTTCATGTAGAGACAGAAACAAACAAAGAGGAGAGGACCTTAGAAAAAGGCGGAAATGTTACAAGAAAGCACGGCGCTTTCTAATCTGCCCTTGTGATTCTGAACATGAAAAGAAGCATTGGATTATGGTGCCTTTTATGAGGTTGACTGATAGGATGATAAACACGAAGGTTGAGTGCTGGACTTAAAGACGGAACAAAGAGAGATTGAAAACTGTTCTTGGATCACACAAATATGTTTAGTGATGTAAATAGTGGGTCACAGAGTGCAATATCTCGGAGAGGCCCTGACCTAAGACGCCCTCTGATGTTTTCCTTTGTATAGACAAACAACACGCAAAATTAACAAAAACACTCATCCAATTTCAGAAAAATAAATGGGTTAATTAAAAGGATATGAGTACAAGCCATGTTTTCAATTTATACAAATATTGTGTCCTAACAGGATTATTCGTTTTTTATAGCTTATCATTAATTGATCATGAATAAATCATACACAATTTGAACTTGCCGAAAAACAGCTTGGTAAAAAATGGGAGCACTTTAAATGAAGAGGTATGCTGGCTACAGTGCCCAGAATTCTGTAAGAATAAGTCATTATTACTGGGTCAGACAGCTAGGACCTCTTAAGCACCCAAATCCCCTTTAAATGATACTTTAGAAATGAAACATGCCTGATTATATTAAGTCACAGTCAATGATTAACAAAGGAAGCTATCATCTGGATTGATTCAAAATCTCTTTTGATCTGCAAAACCACTGAAACTTACTTGTGTGTAAGGCTCTTAGGCCCTAAGGGATTTTTAGTCCAACTAAATCATAAGTAGGCGATGGATCTATCCTCTTAGATGACTTGACGTCACTGACCACATTAAAAATAGGCCCATGCAGAACTGGGCGGTGTGATAGGTTGATTAGATATTTTGGGAATCATTGGGGATCAAAATTTGTGTTGTGTGTTAAAGTGCTCTTAAGAAGAAAACAGGCATTAACAAATAGGCACTAGTCTGCCGAATGCGTGGAACCACGCTTAATCCCCCCAAAAGCAACATAAATGCTCAATGGATCACCCTGTCTGCCATAATTCTGCCAAAAAAAAGATACCAGGATTTACAAATATAGGATGGGACAGTGCTTTGTGCTTTACAAAGTCAAAGTAAAAAAAAAAAAAAGCCAACAACCTCTGTGGAAACCCAAAACAGACTGTCGGTTGACGAATGACAAATTCCTCAAGATGTTTCCTCCCAAATGTGTGCTCAGCTGTGGGATGAGCCAGGCACTCCTGCATGTTCTGTGGGAGTCGCCGTGTCACTGCCCCAGGCCCCCCCCCTACGTTCTCCCACATCCCAAGTGTGGAACCGGCTGCTCACTGCCTCCACCCACCATCATGCTGCAAGTTTCCCCCAGGAAGAGCAACATCGCCCAGGGCAGACAGAGAAGGTGTTGCCCCTGATGGTTCCCACAGCATCACAGTGACACTCGGGCCATGGCAAATGAGGAGAAAATCTACCCATGTGGACGTAGTTAATTTCATTTTTCTTGGTGAAAAGAGTGAAAATGTCATGACTGAAAGTGATTATAAGAGCTGAATCACTTCACTGCAGTGGCTGAGGCCCTATCAGATCTTCATGTACTGTACATGTGTGTGTTATTTAAGTGAATAGAACAGCATTCATTTTTATGGCTCAGTGGGATAGAATCATTTTCCAAGCTGATGCATACACGATACAGTCAAAACATACAGTTTCACTTTGACACAAAGAGCGGCATCCTCTGATTTTCCATCAAAGAGAAAGTGTCGATTTGCCCAAGCAACATAAAAAAAACACATCAAGTAGAAATCTCCCATGCAGCCCTCGCAGATTGTGTTGTCGTGTGGTGAGATATGGCCGCTCCTCCCTGATGCTCTGCGTGTCACTAGAACATTTGAATCTTAACAGAGGCGTCAAAATGCAAGGCTGTCCAACACCGAGATGAAAAGTTCGCCAGTTATGCTTAGTTACAATTAACAGAGGACTTCACTGCCATCCAGATGGATGCACAGCCCTGACCAAAAGAGGGGGGTGGGAGAGCCACGGAAAGACAGACACAGAGAGAGGGAGAGAGAGCGAGAGGGAGAGAGAGAAACACTTGGATCCCGCCTGTGATTTGCGTGTTGGAACAGGTGAACAGTTTGTACTCCAAAATAGCCATTACCGGAGCGAGGCTGCAGACCAGAAGCTTGGCTGTGGTCGCCTGCTGTACGGTGCCACCAAATGGAAGGCTTTCCCCCAGCTCCAACCCCCCCCACCCCCACCTCCACCGCCACCGCCACCGCCACCACCACCTCCCCAAACCCCTCTCCCTTTTGCTGTGAAATGCAGTTATTCACCGCAGCCCCCACACTCATCCTTACTCTTCCATTCTTCACTGCTGTCGTATACTACATCAGCTTAAGATTCACCAAACCTTTGTTTTCGCCTAACGACTGGTCAGGCGCCAGTCTTCCCCCAAAGAATCAACAAATAGTTCTTGTGTAGACATCTCTGAGATGAGAGAGGGCCTCTTCCATGATGGAAGTTTGTGGGAATAATACTTAGTGTTTCGATTTTTAGTGAAAAGATTGCAGAGGGTTAAGATAATTGTCATGTAATACAAACCCTGGAAACAAATAAATTCCATTTCCAGTAAATCTGCTTGATTCATTGAGCTATTCTGTTGATCCATTTAACTACCCACATGTGTCCAATAATGGGCAGTAGACATTATGCATAATTATGTATATTTGGACTGTGTTAGATGGCCTAACAAAAGCTTTCGAAGGGGACAATTACGTTTGTTGCTTAGTTACACCGTTAAAAATACACCAAATAAGTACCGATTCTAGAGGACCGGGAAATGCAGACGTAAACCATGGGCATTGTTGCCAAAATGTTCATAATTGATTCATTAGAAAAACGCAATGTTTTGTTTCCCTAAAGGTTCACTGCTTTAAAATAAAATAGCAACTTTAATTATTTTTGTGCAATTGTTGTCAAAAAATATGTTTTGGTGGGTTGAGTACGCAGTCTCCTTTGTCAAAGCAAGCTTACAATCACTGTGTTCCCCTCTGCTCTATTAGTGACATTAGGCAAGCAATTATGCGAGCTCCGAAAAAAGACCCCGCAAGCTCTGAGCCGCAAGCTGGGCGCCACGTACTCGACAGGAGTGAGAAGCATGACAATACAGTTGGGTGACTTGATCCACGCTTTGGCTGATTACTAGAGTTCCTTTTGCTCTGAGCTAACTAGAGAGAATCTACATCACATGATCACAGAAGAAAAAAAATCAAAGATGAATTTGAATACACACACATTAGGCTCAATGCAACACACACGCACACACACATACATACATACATACATACAGGCACACAGACAAGAGAGGTTTAGTGTGCCAGAAATATCATGGCAGATCAGCTCTCAGAAACTTTGGTCTGTAGATGTGACAGACTACTCATGTGGACCCAGCAGTGTAGTCTTTCACTCCCCGGCCACAATCACAGAGGAAATTAATGACGGGGGGGGCAGAGAGAGAGGCTGGGAGGCATGGATGGAGCGAGGGAGGGAAAAAGGGAGGGGGTTGGGCGGCAGAGGAAATATGAATGCAACAGATGGCAGTTTAAAATTCAGCGTCAATTGTTCATCAAAACAGACAAAACAACAGGACATCTGTCTACCTGCTGGAGTGTCAATGTTCCTGGGCTCGTCTTTGTCCCGCGCGGCTGCCAGCTCCTCGCTGTCCTCGTCCTCGTCCTCGCCTCCATCGCTGGCTTGGCTGGGTTCGGGGCCCGGGCTGTAGTGACGTGGCCTCATCAGCAGCGACTTCCGCTTGTTGACGGGGGCCCCCTGGACCCCCTCGAGTGCACCCCTCTTCCTGGCAGCCAGCACGCCTGCACTGGAGGGCCAAGGAAAGGGACATGCTCATGAGGTCATTATGGTCATCTCAAGGTTCATACCAGGAGGGCCAAGGACCCCCTCTACACATTGCATATAGAAATCCAGACAGACTGGACACTGCTCCAACTCCATCCCTATGTAACCACCCAGGCAGGGTATGGTCACAGCCTAGTCTTAACAGCTACCACACAGCCCGGCCCAGTGTTTTTTAGACCCTTAGTGGTTCTTTCCACACACAAATAAAACACACAAAAACACCCAGGGGGTACTAATTCACCATAAAGGGATGTGTAAAAACATGAATGATTTACAATACAATATATGATCATGGTAATTACACTGTAATTAGCATGCCTTACATGCTCCAAATTAAAATAAGAGCGTTTGATACTCATTCAAGGACACGCAGAAGCTGTGCTGACTAGGACCTGAGGGCACCAGCACTGCAGTCTGACACAGGCTGAACCACAAAGCAAAGAGGGCACCTTGCCCTCCTCCATTACAGCAGCTTGTATGTTCAACTGGCCAACAGCAATCTATTCATGCATTTAATGAAAAGAAAAGAAAAAACAAGCCAAAAGAAAATGGGACTGGTGAAGGAAAGTTAGAGTGGCACCAATGCCAACGTTGGCCTGATAAGGCTGTGAACTCCGGCTTACCTGGGCGCCTCAGCAACGCAGTCAGTCAGAACTGCAAACAGAGGGAAAGGAGAGAGGGGTAAACGTGGGTGTTTACATTTCCACAGGGCTGGGCCGCAGACACAGCTGCCCAGCCACTATCAGCCGCACTGCTGCGTCTGGAGTGAAAACAGCAGCTTATTGACCCTGCCACACAACTGTGCAGGTAACACAGGAGTAAACTGATGAAAACACACACACACACACACGCACACACACACACACATTTATACACACATGCACATACACACATACACAAGCACACAATGACGATGCAAGATCATGAGATCATATGGCTGAAGATTAGCTTTTGATAGTTGAAAATTAGTTATAGCTGACGAGATAACTGCCTTGGGGCACAAAAGAAAATATCTTGAGTGTTTACTCAGGAAGTCCCCGGAAGAACAGAGACACAGAAAGAGAGAGACAGAGGGGGAGAGAGAGAGAGAGAGAGAGAGAGAGAGAGAGAGACCATTGGCAACAATTCAGCATTTTCACTAATTCAACAAGAAACAATATGAACCTGCAATAGGAAGCGTTTCAAATAAGCACTCCCAGGGATGCAGGCCAGGGAGAGAGAGAGATACAGACACTGATGGGGGTGAGCAGAATGAACACACTGTTTATACATTACTGTTTATTCACCATTTATAAGCATTCATGTGTGTGTTCTAAGGTTTTGTGTTTAAATGTCAAGAGAAGATAAACTGCATTTATGTTCAGTGTAATGCACAACCCCCCCCCCCCTGTCCTGAACCAGAATCAAACGCAGAGAAACACTTTCCAAACAAGCCCTGAGAGGAATATCTGAATAGAACTCCAGAGAGACTCGCTGAGACTCGCCTTCCCAGACTCCAACCCGTCCCCTGCAAGAGCGTGCCAAGGCATTGTCTGAATGGCCTGTCTATGTGAACGACCAATCCCTACAAGACTCTGAGCGCTTAAATAATGATATGCCACCGGCGCCGGGTTCAGACGCACTCCTTAACTCATTTGAGCCAATATTGCAATTTAATGAAGTGATTCCCCTTTGAATAATGCATTTGCTTTGCTGGCAAGCCTGCTCTTCACGTTGAAAAGATGAAATATTAAAGCAGACAGTTCTGATATGAAACTGTTGAACTGATACTTCAGCTGAATTGAGCTGAGTGGCGTAGATGAGCGTGAATGGGACGTGGAGTAGGAGTTAGGTACGTGTTGGTGTGAGAACAGAGAGTGGCAAGTACCAAATGCTACTTACCCCCACTGCCATTGCACACTTGGGCTTGGGTCTCCTCGCCTTCGGAGTCCATCTGCAAAAAGCAGGTTTAAGCTGTGAGCAAAACTGACTGACAGGGTTGGACTGTGACTCCATGCAGAGGCTGATCGATCACATGACACAAATGAGGGAAGGCCTGTCCGTCTGCCTCATAAATAGTGCATCGATCCAGAAGTTTTGAAGTGTAAATCATCCAGCTTATTAAATGGTTCACTCAAGTCCACTCTGTTCGATTTGGATGATGGTCGAATATCGTGCAGTTTCACAAGGTGAGTTAATTAATGTTTGTCCTTCCAACCCAAGGTACATAATTGCATCTAAAGGATGCAGCAGAATGGATTACTAATAGACTGGTTCTGTGGATATAGCATCCTAAGGACTAGCTGTGGATTGGGATTGACAAAGGCTGCATATCTTAGAGACTTCTGTATAATGGGTGGTTTGACAAACGGTCATTTCAAAGACAGGTATCTATCAAGTAAGTATGCAACAACAGTAGTCCATTTTCAAACATCTCTGGATAGTTTCACAAATTCACAGATATGAATCATTTTGAAAGGGAACAAATTTTATTTAAAAAAAAAAAATCAGCTATTATCAGAGACATGCTTGTAATTGGAACGTAATGGTTGGGAATTCACTGGAGAACTCTGTGTTGTGGCTGACTGTTTTGTTATGAGCAAATATGTTAGCAACAGGCAGAATCAGAGAGTGAACAAAAGTACCGTTCAAAGCAAACAACAGCCACATTAATGTAATGTCACCATCCCCCCAGACTCATTTAAATACCGAAATAAATACATTCCTCTGAGGTGCCAAAAAATATAATAACACGCTGGAAAAACACCGCCAAAAGGTGTGGAAAGAGACAGCCGCCACACTGCGCATGTTTAGACAAAAAGAGTTGTTAATGCCCGGCCACTCTCCACCCAGCTAGTGGCGGCGTCGCCTTGCCGATCCCAAATAAAACCTATTAAATGTAATTATTCCGGGATGATGGCTGTGTATAGTGGTCACCGGGGCGGCAGGAGAGCACTGAGTCACTGGCGGCGGCGTCACTTTCCCCCCGCAGTAATGGGAAACCTGACTTCTCTCTCTGGCGCGCTGTTGTGATTGAAGCTACTGACCTGTCATACATTTATAATGGGGGGAGCAGGTGTGGCAGTGATGGACCTTAATTTCCTTTAATAAACCTTTTTATGTGGCCCACTCCTAATGCCACAGCAGTCTCTCTGAGGTCCCGCGCGTAATAGGTTCATTACTTTTGATTACCGGGGCCCTATTGAGACAAACAACTCGCCACCACTATAGATTACATTCTGTAAAAACTAATGTACCTGATTAGTTCATTACACTCCTCTATTTTCACTTGCTGTGCAGTGCTCAGGCCATACGCTGATGTGTGCTCAGATGCGCAGACACATACACACAAATACAGAGGCACACACTTGCATGCAGATGCACAAACACACGCACACACACACACACACACACACACACACACACACACACACACACACACACACACACACACTCACTCACATTTGCACATTGATTAACACCTCTTGAAAGACCCAATACAAGTGCTGGAGAAAGTGCTTTGTTGTGTTATGATCACATTGTTTAGCTTTATTTAACTATCCTCATGAAAACACCTGCTGTAATCTCTATTTTAAAAAGCAAAACAATACTAATATTGTTACAGCATGTTTTAGCTGTGGTTCAATTACACAAAGGCTCTGAATAGTCCATTCACAGATCCATTCATAGAAGAGCAGAAATGTGAAAAATTGTTGATTTTCCCATATTTGCATATTTGTGTGTTACATGAACAACACCATACTATAACTGTGATCCCTGACGGTCGTGTGGACCTTCGAGCTTCAGCTATACCAGTAGAGAAATTCTGTGAAAGGGAAGGAGTCACTTTTGAAATTGGATCCTTGTGAACACTGTATCCTACCCACTTGATTCCCCTGTTGTCAAGAATATTCACCATTTGCAGTCTAACAATCGGTAATGGTGATGTGCGTACAGCGCACTGTGATCATAAAGGCCTCCTTAGATCTCTCTGCCGTAGGCTGCTTAGAGGTGCAGTCTGTGATTCTAATCCACTTTCTAATCCAATACACTTTTTTGTCAAATTCCTCACGGTCCTCAAGCTGTCTGTTCAGTATTCGCGCTCAGAAAAACTAAACGTTGTGTTTGGACACAGTCACGGCTCTGTTAACGGGAAACAATCATGGTGGCTCGGACCGACCCAGAAACATTTCCAGCCAAACAACACTTTGCCTCAGGGACACAGAAAGGAGGGGTGTTATTTGACATCATCCTTTCGCAAGAATCACAGACTGCATCTTTAATATGGTACCAACACCAGCTTAGTCAAAACACTGCACTATCACAAGCTATAACAAGCCACTGGATTCCTGATTAGAGGCCTCATCTCCCAGTCTAAAGATAAAAACACAACTAGTGACAGTCCTGTTTGTCCTGATGTACTGTGTGGCCCTTTAGTGCTCCTGATCTTGAAGTCTTTCCAGTTACAAACTACAAGACCTTTTAAGAACATGAATACTACCGATTACTGTTACTCTAGGTACAAACTAAACTGGCAAAAGATCTCTCCATTTTCTTTTCATCCGCAGAGACTTGCTCCTCGCCAGCTAGTGCCGAGTCCCTAGGAACGGCTTCAGGATCATCCAGATCAGCAGCCATTCAGGCAACTGGACACAATCTGCCCAGAAGACAGACCACCAGCAGCCAGACATACCTGTGCCTCAACCCAGCAGCCAGTACCAAAGGGCCTAGTCTGCCTCAGCCAAATGGACTGACAATTTCCCACCCTAGCTCTACCTGCTCCTGCCTCTTAATCATCATCACTGTCTACACAACAGTACATTATGCAGGTCTAACTGTGTACTACTGTGATCAATTACGAAAAAGTTTAAAGTAACATTTTATATGTTTAGTTTTTTGCCCAAAAAATACATTTCCAGATATGAAACTGACCATTTATAAAAAATATATATATATGGTAAGGAAGGGGGGAGGGATTACCTTTCTTTGTATTCTGCAAGACGATGTACAGGATGTGTTGCGCGGTACACCCGATCCACTCCGGTCAGCGTGCCCACAAGACTTAGTCTGCCTCAGGACGAGAGTGTGCAAGTCATCCTCTGAGGAAAGAAAGAGGATCAGAGGTCTCAGTCATTTCAGCCTATCTTCTTCAAACGACATACATTGAACTGATTTGAACGTTTCAAAGGCCAGGGAATAATAACACATTTAATAAACCCACAGTCCCCACCAGTCTCGTTCACAACCCCAGCAATGGCTAGCGCCCTCCTCAGAGACTCATAGGGTGTTAAGACGCAGGGATTGAGAGGATAACCATCTTCTGACCCCATGAGGCTTATGAAACAAGATGTAAATTGATTGCTCAACAGAAATCAAATAACTTGTGTCTAATTAATACAAACTAGCCATAATGAGCAGGGGAAAGAGGGGGCATTGGAGCACGGAGCCTCCGACACTTCAGAGCTCTTAGCTCAGAATTATTTATTTCTGTTTGCTTTGAAAAAACAAACTCCCCCCTCCTCTCTCTCAAACACACACACCGACACACACACAAACAGACACACACAGACACACAAATACACGCCCTGATACAACATTCTCTTAATTATAGCCAGTGTGCAAAGCAACCCCTCCCTACACACACACACACACACAAACACACACACACACACACACACACACACACACACACACACACACATACACACACACACACACACACACACACAAGGATCTAGAGCTAAAATCACAGGAAGGGGTAAGAAAAGGAGGAGGCGAGGGAGGGGGGATCTCATTAGCATAAGAAAAAGGACGAAAGACAATTTGAACCCTGGATTGTCATCTGCTGAATCATAATTTGATCTCTCTCTCTCTTTCTCTCTCTCTCTCTCTATCTCTCTCTCTCTCTCTCTCTCTCTCTCTCTCTCTCTCTCTCTCTGTACTCCTCCATTCTCCAAAGAGTGCTTTGCTAATGTGCTAGTCCCCCAGGCTCCTCAAGCTCCTCAGGGGAAAAGCAGGGGTCCCCCTGATGCTGCTAGTTTGGATGTAATCAGGTTGCTAGCTGTCTGCGGCCGCTGCTCCCTGCCCTGACCCCATCTGCTGTCTCCCTCATCACAAGGCCGAGACAGGGGCAGACACAGGCCAACTCCCACGGCTATATACACCCACTAGGCTCCACCACATACACACAAACACACACACACACACACACACACACACACACACACACAAGCACACAAGCGCACACACACACACACACACACACACACACACACACACACACACACACAGACACACACACACACACACACACACACACACACACACACACACACACACACACACACACACACACACACACAACACACACACATACACACACACAGGCTCCACCACACCGGCCATTCTTCCTCAGCACTCTCAGGCAAAATGCAAATAGCCTTTTAGGGCATTCAAATCGTACACTGATATTTAAAATGTTACAGGAAAATTTGAAGAAAGACGTTTTTTGGATTGTGACTTTGCATCTGTGAGCTGTCTTTGCTGTGGAGTGTAACTATGGTCCTCATTCTTGTGACATCATTTGAAAGCTATATAAATCATGTATATTTCAAATCACTGACAATATATAGAAATATTTCCTTCATCACTTTCAGTTTTTAAATTTAGATTTCACGAGGACACAGAGACATACGCTGTTGATGTTTGATATTTGTGCTTGAATTTGAGATCCATGAAATTAATTAGATTGTTTAAATGGTCCTCAAGAAGGTGCTTGGCCAAAAAAGGCTGGTGAAAAAAAAATGAAATTACATTAAATGAGTTTTTAAAATGTCCACTTGGTGTACTAGTGAATGACTGTTATGATTAGATTACATACCCGGTGTAATTACAGAATAAACCTGTGTGTTTGTGTTTTCATGTAGGCGTGTGTGTGTGTGTGTGTGTGTGTGTGTGTGTGTGTGTGTGTGTGTGTGTTGTCGCTATGTATTTGTGTAATAAAAGACAATAAATATATAAAGACCTTGAGCCCCTATCACCACTGATATGCATCCCCTTTCCACAATAGCGCCTTCCCTTTTTTTGAACCTTTCTTTGGCTGTATCAGTCTGAGTTATGGCTCTGTGCATGAGGGCTCAATGCAAGGTCACTCCCAGCATCTCCCTGCTTGTTGTTTTGTCTCTGTCCGCCCTCCCCTCCCAGAAAGGGTTAAAACGGGAATGGATTTAATTATGGAATGAATGGAATCATAATGCGCCTGCAGCAAGTTTGCCTCCTTATTTATTAAAGCAGCTGATGGGCCAGGTTTGATGAGGCACTTCTGGCATAATTGAGTCATCACACAAAGAGGGTTCCTCGCATTCAGAGTGGTTTTATCAGCAGCAAACAGACCTGATTACTGGCAATTACACTCTGATCTAGAGGAAGGAGGGGAGAAAGAGAGAGAGGGAGAAAGACAGAGAGAGAGGAGTGGGGCGGGGAGGGGGAGGGGGGCGGGGTAGAGGCAGAACGCGCAGGGGTAACTTCTGTGTTTATAGTTTACCTTGGGAATAATTTCCACATTAATTTTACATGCTAAGTGTTTCCTAGTTCTGCATAATAAAGTGGAAAATGGTAAGAGATAGCAGCGTTTACTTTCATATCTCCCCTGTAATGAATGTCCAAATGTATGGCAGAAAAAAAGGTTGTAATTGTACATGAAACACAGGAAAAGGGCTTTTTTTTGTCTTCATAGTCTTTGGATCAAAACACAAGTGTGTGAAGCAAACAAACAAACAAACTAAACCAAAGTCTACCATTAGAACACGTCGAAACAGTGCTTTGATACGAAGCATGTGAATAGTGCCAAATTGAATATGCCACAGTATGTAATGTTAAAGAATACGCAAGTGCTTTCAGCACCTTTCATTGACATGCAAATGAATTCATGACAAGAACATCAACCACCACCACCAACACCACCCCTCTCCAGCCCCAGATCAGACTAGTTTAATAAACACATTTTTTCCTGAAAGGATTTTCTATTCTCAGGGCAGTCAGGCAGTGTAGTGCCTTATCAGATATCCCCTGCCTAAAGAGAAGAGAAGGCAGCTGGACGCCAGACTTCCAGCTCAAAGACAGTGGACATGAGGAGAGGGCGGAGGACAGGGTGACCTAATGGGTAATCAGTTTTGTTGTACACTTTACTGAGAGACAAACCTGATGATATATGTTTTATAAGGACATTAACACCAGCCATATTTCTCAGCTTTCTATTTGCGGTAAGATACATGCATGTATGTGCTCTCTCTGTACATACATCTGAGGTCTGTGACTGAGGTGTAACCTCCTGAGAGCCAACCCATAGATTTGTGTCCTCTGTAGGACAAATTTATTTTTCATGCATACCCTCTTACTCTTTTGAGCTAATCTGTTCATTTTTCTTGGGTCCCAGGAGGATATAATAAGTAACAAGCAGTTTATTTTTCTGACAAAAAAGACAATTACCAACAAAACAGTCATCAAAACGGATTTTATCCAAAACAGATGTGCCCTAACAAAAAAAGCACTTGTATGGAGGGCTCTCCAAGTTTCCATATCACACTATTTAACATGCTTACCAGACATATCAGTAAAACTATATTACAGCAGATGTCATGGCTGAGTCCATGCATGGACGGTAATAAATAAATGTGTGCCCATTCACTTTCAGTTTCCAGAAGGAGAAGAAAAAACCTCAAATCTTGCCTCTCTATGGGGTGCTGGGATCAGAGAGATATGAGGAAGAGCCCTTGAAGACAACTGTGATTTCTAGTACAGAAGTCAGCTGCGACTGTGGACGCCAAGCAAAGTGTTTGCATGCCGAGCCAAATTGGTCATTTTACAAGGAGGCCTGTCTTTTTATCGCTTTTCCCAAGACATAGACACTTCAATAAAGGAAAAATTGCGCCCAGAATTCTTAATACACAATTATAAGCTCGGCTGGCAACCGCCGGCCCAATAATCTGTGATGATGGCAGCACTACAGGGGAAACTTGTCATTGGCCGCAGTAAGTGGGGACAACATGAAACAAACCGTCGCTGACACCTTCAACAAGGTGATTTAGGCGGATTTCTGTCACGTTTCCAAAGTCACTCCCGAGTTTTCTTACTTAAAAATGAAGATCTGCTGCCACACGGCCCGACTGCAACAGACCTCCGAAAAGTCTGCAGTGTCCTATTTGCCATCAGAGGTATGATCTGCCTCGCCTCACTGATGCCAGTCCAGTGTCAGCATCCCTTTGCTTTTGAAGACGTCCTTAAAGCAGCATGTCACTTTTTGATGATCAATTTCCGTCCAAAGCTCCAATTTATTGTTGGGGGACCAAATGTGTTGGGATAAATTCTACTGGAATTCCAACTAGTGCATTTACAGCTCAGAATTTACATGGAGAGGAATATAAATTCAAAGACAGTGAAAACTGTATGTGTACTATTCAATAAATAATAATACTGAACGGTATACTGTTGAGTAAATAAGTTAACAGCCCCTTCTTAGAAAAACAACTACAAATCTGCTCACCACAGGTGGTGAAAAACAACATATAAAAAAAACTGCTGAAATGTTGAGATGACCAACAACTGTAACTTCTTTCGCAAGTTCAATGTGACCTGGAATTTAACACAAGGATTCAGTGCCCAACACCCATAAACAGCAATGTGAGCATTAGACACAAGGTAAATACAAAAGCCTAAAATGCGGTCTCGGCACCCACAAAGGGCTGTTGAGCTGCGCGGCGTTGAAACGAGACACACACTGAGGGCCAGGTGCTAGTGGGGAGGGGGAAGTTGTACGGCTGTTTTCTGCGATCACCACAGCCTGATCCCAGCCATTGTCTCTGCCGGGGGAAGGCTTTTCAACAGAGAGGGTGCATGAATGCGACCAGGTGGTTGGCAATTTTAGAGAAACGTGGTTACCGCTTGAGCTAAATCCCCCCAACACAAAAGGCAGGTCTCCTGTCCTTTAAGGCCTCTGGGTAAAAAGGAAGGGGGGGGGGGGTGGGGTGCACATACAAAAAGGGAAAAGTTTATCATGGACAGGATTTGAAAAAGGGACGCACGCTCTAAACACAAATTCCTAATCAGATTGCACTGAAATGAACAGCTCGCATGGCAGCTGTACTTTTCCCAGGGTTAATTACCTTTCACTGCTCTCCCCTAATGAGTCAGCTGTTCATGTCATTAAACAAGTCCACTTCATCCTGGCGTCTCCGGCTTCCACAAACACTCGGCCCTGCACTGCACTGCTCTGTGTGCCCAGCCTCTCCATACAGGAGAAAGAAACGCTTTTAGGATCATACTGACCAGTGTCCTTACTTAATCTAGGTTGCAAAATCGAGATGAAATAGCTGTCTTACCCGAACTAAAATGACCCCTTAGGCGGGCATATGCTGAGTACTGTTTCAAATATTGGGGAGTTAAATTTGTCAAAAAAAAAAAAAAACGTTTCCAAATGAGGATGGCTTTGTTAAGAAGCAATACTAATACTAATCTGTTGTGATCCTGAGAAGCATGGGATCTGAAAAGTCAGGCTCGCTAATACTGATACTGTACAAAGGGGGTGGCTGACAGACACACACACACACACACACACACACACACACACACACACACACACACACACACACACACACACACACACACACACACACACACACACACACACAACATACAAAATTAAGTGCACATTCTCAAAATTCAGAGAACACAAAAAAAGCAGGCAAGCTACTTAGTGCAAACACAAACACATGTGTGCTCAGTTCAGCATATTTATCGTTTGGTAGTCCTAAACTCAGGAAGATTCAGAAGCTCACTGGATATTCTGGCTTAGAACGTTCAGGGAGTTTTAAGTGATTTTTGCCAGTGTGTGGCAAAATCCCCTGGCTACCTGGATTACAAACTCTAGTCCTTTAACTCATGCCAGTATAAATCCGTGTTAACTCGGATTTACCTCTGGCATATGAATTCCCTGTCCGAATAAGCTTTGTTTGGAATGAGTTGTGCATAAATATTTTATGCATTAAAGACGAGACTAATGGCAAATTCTGATTTCTGTGAATAGCTAAAATGTGTTAGTGTTTCAAGGGGGTGTAACAGATTTTGAACCTATACACAGTTATCACTATTACATTTTTTTTTTAATAAAATGTATGCATGTTTCATTGATTTCTCCAAATGGCTAATGTCAGAAAACCAGGTGATTTGCATGGTGAAAATCTGTGGGCAATGGTAGGCAGATAACCATAGTGATACATGCATGTTTTTGTCAACAGACCACTTTGGAATGAGTAAACACATTATATCTTTTAGTATCATTTTGTCAGTGAAATAAACACTTTGTATATCCACATCTTTACAGTGGAGTCACTCAATACTGAAGATGATTGCCTGATTTGCTGCTATCAGAATAATAATGAAAGATGGATCTATCAGCACTCCATTTTTCCAATGTCCACACACACACACACACACACACACACACACACACACACACACACACACACACACACACACACACAGACTTCTGGGATGACATGGTTAAGCCCCCACTATTTTGTACTTAAAAGGTTAGCAGGGCTGTATGATGAGTTTCAACCAAGCTTGCCAGCTCAGCAGATGGTGGATGATTATGATTATGTGCATCAATAAAATGAATAATCTTTAACAAAACATAAAGTTGACTTAACTCCAGCGTTTAATAAAAAAGATGGACTTCCGCAAACATTCCATCCTTTTTTTTTTACTACGTATAATGTATTTAAAAAAAGTACGTTCACAATTATTTTTTGCAGTTTGCCACATTTAACAGATGCAGAATAAAATGCACCGTTTATGATGACAACCTCATATTTCATTTTATTTTTTTCAGTTTATGCAAACCGTCAT
>NC_137923.1:29340133-29342633 GCF_963457725.1 Sprattus sprattus | reverse complement strand
AGATGTCAGATACACCTCTGTGCCCTCTCTGTCATTTCCCTTAATTAAAAAAGGAAACCTATTTGGTTTTAGACACTTTTTGTTTTAGAGTTGTTCGTTTTTGCTTTCGATCTGCTTTTTTATATTCATCAATTTTAAAGTAAAATTGATTACTGATAATTGGTTTCTTTTTGCCTATATTGTTCTAGCTAAAATTTAAGGTATAACATGTTGTGATTGTTGTAAATTGTTGTGAACAACACATTTTTAGGGATTTCAGAATGAAGTTTTAGAATGATCATTTTGTGAAATCGTTCAAATTGTAAATTGCCTTATGGAGCCCATCCTTAAGTTAGGTGCACATTATTAGTTGTATAAAGTCAGCCTGAACTTTTAAACTTTAGTTTTTAAACGTGCCCCAATCCTTAATTTAAATGTTTGAAACTTTATCTATGAATGCAGAAACAAATCACAGTCTAGTTTAAATCACGGTATTCATTTGACTAAATACCCATTTTAAAAATCAACACACCACAAGACAGCCAGGATCCAGACAACACATTCAATTATAATGAAATAACCCGAAACGAGCGACACAAAAATAAACAGATTTAAACAGACCTTCTCTCTGAAATTGAATCAAAGTATGAATGAATACAGGCTCGAGAGTTCCATGTGTACAGCTGTCGCTGCCGTCCAAGCCTGGCACAACCTGTCTACGCTTTGTGCACACACACAATGCTAACATGTGTTCCTCTAAGACAAGCTTATACCCTCCATAAACACCAGTGGGTTTAATTTAGGTAGACGGCATCTAATGTTATCTGGATGATCAAAAATAGGTCATGCTTCTTAAAAAAACTGTTTGAGCCATTTAATCTCCTCTTTTACTGTCTAAAACCTGGAGAGAAGCTGAACTCTTTTTACGAAACAGCGTCTGTGACGAGAGCAGCCAGTATTCAAGCAAGCAGCCCACCAGCCAAACAACAACAAAACAAATATATGTCAAGCCTATGTAGCCCTCTACTTTGTGTCCATTTAGTTGAAGGAAAATAGAGTTAAATTAGAGCATTAGGTCAAGCATATTCACATTGTGCAAACATAAAAGCAAGAAGGTCAAAGAAATCTAGATGCTGCTTTGCGCAACTTTTAATATGCACAACTCTTAAAATACACTATTTTAAAACCTTAATTGTTCAGAAGAAAAAAGCATCCCGAACCAGAGGTCTTTTCCTGAACATTCACATGCTATGATAACAGTGTCAAATAAAAATGATCACAAATGACACAACGACTGTAAAAAAAAAAAAAAAGAAAAAGGGGAGAAAAAAATCACAGACCTACTTCAATGATCCTGAAAGTTTTGATTTAGATTTTCCTGTGCTCTCCGTCTCTTGAAGCCTTCAGCTGGAGCTGTGTGTGTTTTTGAAAGGTAGTCCCCAGGAATATGACACACTGTGCCTTTGACAGCCCAGAGATAAGCACCTGCGTTCTTGGCCCTTTTTACGTCACACCTCCCTATTCAGAGCGCTTCAATATGATGCACATTTGCACATCAACAGCATCCCCCCATCACCACCACTACACACACCCATGCGCACGCAACAACACACACACGCGCACACACACACAAGCGGTCGTTCCTCCACTCCACTCCACATCCGCAAAACATACAAATAGAGAGGACACAGAGGTTGTGAATGAACGTAACCAAACACACACACACACACACACACACAGAGGCAGACAGAGACACACACACAGGTTTCTCTGTCCCTCCACCCACATGTTACTATAATTTATCTTTTTTTCTTCCAAGCCTCAGAAACTTTCACTACCATTGTTGTCATGGGTGCAGGGCATATGCCCTTCCAAGCTATACCCCCCCCTCGACTCAACACACACACACACACACACACACACACACACACACACACACAAACACACACACACACACACACACACACACCACACACACACACACACACACACACACACACACACACACACACACACACACACACACACACACACACACACACACACACACACACACACACACACACACACACACACACACACACACACACACACACAAGCCCTCCACCCCCACCCAAACCCATATCAGTCCTCATGCAAATGAGAGGGAATGTCAGTCCTCAGCAGCAGATGGCCAGGGACGATAACAATGGCTCAACAGACCAGTTTCAATGTCTCCGACTTTATTGCTACGGAAACAACCCTTCCCACAAAAAAAAAGGCACACACCTAAATGAAAGGCCCTACTGATAACATAATTTTTCCTGCTAACTAATCTATTTATTTCACTCCTCGTCTTATCGTTTTGTGGCGATCGCTTGAGATGTGTACTGAAGGGAAATGATTTGTCTCGATGGCTGACGGAGGGGACGGTGATGTATCTCTGAAACCCAGAGACCTGGAAGTGATTTTTTTCTCCTTTTGCAGTGACTAAAGGGGGACGCAGCAGCCCAAGCAATTATTTGATTAATTAGGTGTAATT
>NC_137923.1:29257633-29335133 GCF_963457725.1 Sprattus sprattus | reverse complement strand
AGGAGTCGATCAAAAGGCATTTGCGACATTCTTCAGATTTAGCACTTTGAAAACTTCCCACAGATCCAGACACTCTGTGCCTTCTCGCATCATCACTCTAAGATAGTGATAATACGATTTCAGTGTTTTCCCCTTCTTCTTGTTTTTTTTTCTTCTTTTTTTCTTTTTTTTTTGCTGTTGAGAAACAAACTGGATTATGAACAGATCACTACATAAACAGCTTTCTAAAAGGAGGCAGCTATTTTAAAAGAGGCTGAAGAAATGCAAAGAAGGATTTAAATTTTAATTTGAATTTATTCCAGCAAGTGAAAGGTTCTTTTGAGAGGGGATTTCGGCAAAGATGATGGTATTTAAAAGTGATAAACAAGCATCTAAACCTCCAGTAAATGCAGTCATTTTAGCTTCTTTCTAGTATAGCAGAGGAATAGAACCTGGCATGGTCATGTCCAAAATCAAAGGGACAGGCTGTAAAATAATGTACATTTATCAAATATGGACACTGTGGCAAATGCAGATTCCACGTCTATCTGAGGTGCCAGTTGGATAATGAATTGCACTCAAAATAAGGACTGTACAATTGGGTTAGGCAGCTGAATTGATCAGGAACACCAGATGACAATTTTGATAGACAAGCAGCGACAGCAGCAAATCCCAAATGATCAAAAAAAGGTGCAGTCACCATAAAATGCTCGATCTACAAATAGAAAATTAATAAATCAGGAAAGTGACCAGTTGTGGTAAATTAAATAAGTTTACATTTTGTTCACAATGAATCTGCCTGTGACAGCATCTTCATTGATATAAGTGGTAGTCAGACTTATGTAAATGCTCTAAACTGCAGAGCATTTGTCTGACTTTTATAGTATATCTGCAGTAATCCATTTGTTACGCAAACGGGTCCTCTGTGTGTAGGAGGGCTGAAGATAATTTTGAAAATGTCTACAAATCTGAAATTATATCTTTGTTTACAGCTAAAGTCACCCTAATATTATCAAAACTAGCCATGTCACACTACTTTACAGACCTTTTGATCACCCTACCCTTACCGTGTTAGCTTGTGGCCTACATTTAGGAGTTGACCAGTGCTCTGTTGCCATAGAAAACATGTCACACAAGCAAAGACAAAAGAGTTACATCATTCCACAGCGCAGTTAATCCGATCATGGGCAGTCTTTGTGTCTTTGCTATCTTCAGCAAATGCCCCGCAAAAGTGCCAAGTAAACCATTTAACAAGACTCCCTCGGAACGATTACAGAACGAGTACCGGGATACAATTTCACACTCCAGGATCGCTCAATGGCATAACCTAAGCAGGCTTACCAAGAGTGAACACTCCAGAGCACAGAACTGCACTTCCTCCAAACATCTCACACAGTTCAGTTGAGAGGAAGTTAGGTAACTTCACTCTAATTACCTCAGAGCTGTAACACACACACACACACACACACACACACACACACCTCCATGGATATATATATATATATATATATATATATATATATATATATATATATATCATACTGCACTGACAGATCATAAGCAGTTATAGTAGCAAACTTAAGAGTAAGTTAATTATGTGTTTTTAAGTGTTAAAAAAATTATCTAAAATTACACTTCCCCTATCATAATTAGTTAAAGGATTAGGGTTTACAGAAAAGAAAGTAAATACAAAGCTATTGAAATGATCTTAAAAAAAAGATGCATCAATTTAATTTAAGCATTCGATTCAAGCATTTGATTATTTCCAGCATTTGCATTTTTCCAGCAGTTTTTACTCCATTACTAACACTTAAACGTTGCAGAAAAGGCAGAAAGAGACATCTCCCCATCATGAGCCGCTATCTCTGCAGAACTGCATTACTAGCTGGCAGCTGTCCTGGCCCATAATTACACCACACATTCAGCACTACAGGGTGATGGTAGGGATGGGAGCACTGTCCACCGGGACCGCCCCGCTTAAATGAGTCTGCAGAGGAGAGCCAAAAGGTGCAGATGACAACGCCTTTGATGCTATTTATAAAAGAGCATATAGAGCAAGCATGGAAATGTGCTTAGCCTGCTCCGCACTGGAGCTGGAGAGGGAGAGCAGGTGAAGAGGATGCTGAAAGGGACGAACAGAGCGCGGCATCTCTTTCTCTCTCTCTCTCTCTCTCTCTCTCTCTCGGAGCATGGAGAGACAGAACACAGAAAGGAGTCCGTATATTGAAAGTAGACGTTGGCAGATATGTTTTTTACTTTAACCAGGCAGGTGGAGTATAAAATGAATCTGTGTATGCATTATGCATTTGTGCCCGTTGGGATAGTCGTGACCCTGACCGGTCATGTTTTCACCGGTGTATCACTTCTGAAAACCAAGGGAATATTTAGACCTCCACTGGGGTTATTTTTTCTGATAATATACTATGATTTCCCACTTAAGAGCTAAGCTAAACAATGCAAATTACATAAACCATTATCCTGTAATTAAAGCAAATGTAGAAGTTTGAGATGAATGAGGATTAAGTGCATTCTGAAAGGGCCCAAGGGAAGGATTTCAATTGATAAGAGAGGGTGAGAGAAATACATCTGGGTCCCCAGCATCATCTGGATGAAAAATACAATGTCTAAAACACCACTAAGCTTGAGCAAAGTTCAAGTGTAGTCAAACAACTGCATGTCTGCTCAGCTGCCATGTGGCCTTGCCCTGCAAACTGCAATAATGGCAGGAGCATCTGATGGAGAAAACTGAAGCTGTGATTTGAAATCCAGGCAGTGCATGCTTATCATTATCCTAACTCATTACTACATATCTCACCCCCTATTATTTGTACGGCATTTACATGTGTGCACTTCAGTTTATATGCAACATGCACATGGTATGAAAAGGTTGACTTTTATAGAGTTTTATGTAAATGCAAATGATTAGTTTATAACTGAAACCCGGGTGCCATCAGGTGACTCTTGTGGTCTATTAATTAAACTAAAAATTAAGTTGAAAAACTAGGAGCAGGGAATTCGGTCAATACAGCCTGTGGTCAATAATATGCTCTGTGTAAGGTTCAATTGTTGGGGTGAATTCCTGCGTTAGAAATGACATATATTTATGGCATGAGCAGAGCAATTGCTTTCCAGCATTTAGTGGAAGAGGAAGAAGCGGTGCACACAATCGGTGCAAAGTGAAAAGGGTGGAAAACATGACTAATGAATATGTCATTAAATGCGCGCTACATTTTAAAACGTCCTATCTTGATTTCTCTGGTGTGATTGTCTCTGAGATGTAATTGAGCTTTTTAGTGAATTTAAGCACATGCATTCTCCAACCCACATAATCTCCACAATTCTAATATGTGTAGTCTAACGGACATTAAAATAGCTGGAAGACCAGTTTGCTTTTGTGCAATTTTTGTCGGTCTTAATGTGTCCTGCAGCAGCCCTATAATTATTTGTCCGCAGCATTGGACTGAAATAAATAAAAAGTTATTTTTTGAGCCGCATTAGCATATGAATAGGAGTTTATGGGAGCATGCTCAGTTAACTGCTCCACCTGGCTCTGAACAAACGTCCTTGTCAAAAGTCCACCCACTGTACTGGCGGCCAGTGAAAGGCCTCCTGCGGGACTTCAGTGACCATTCACTCCGTTTTCTCTTTTCCCAAGCACCTGTGACTGTTTTTGTGCTTTTCTGCTTTGTCTTTGTTTTCTGGCAGGCCCATTTCATTAGGGACACACTTCCCCCCCCTCAAAAAAAAAAAAAGGAATTCTCTCCTCCCATCTAACAATGCTATTTGTTTGTTTATACCGGGGAGGCAGGCCACAGCATCAGTCCAAACGAGTCACGCTTAATCGCAAAAGCAGGCACTGAGCAATGGCTGAAGTTGTGTGTGTGTGTGTGTGTGTGTGTGGGTGTTTACATAGTGTATATGAAGAAATGAAACAGGGGAAAACTGTTCCTCGTCTTGGTTCCTTGCCTTTTCTAGAGGACTCACAGGTGCAGCTGGAGGGGTTCTGCTCGTCGCCTTCCTCCCGCGGCTCATCCGGCTTCTCCATGGTCCTGGACCTTTGAGAGCTGCTTTGCCATTTTCCAAAGGACTTTGCCACAATCGCTTTGTCCGCTCCTTTCATTGTTTTCTGTAAAACACATTTACAGCATGACTTCCCAGGTTTATCCCTCTTGTGAGCCATCAACCTCTGTTCATTCTCTCTCTGTCTCTGTCCCTCTCTCTCTCTCTCTCTCTCTCCCTCTCTCTCTCTCTCTCTCTCTCTCTCTCTCTGTCTCTGTATATCTGTGTGTGAATAAACCTGGTATCATCCCACTAACCCAAACTAAGAGAGAATTATATGATTGTGTGCACACACACACACACACACACACACACACACACACACACACACACACACACACAAACAGATACACTAACTCCTACAGCTTTCCAGAAAAAAAGACCCTGATTGCTGTGTTTGTAGTACACAGAAAGTGTTGTGTTTGCAGTGTTTTTCCCGACTGACACCCGGCTAAACGCTAAATGCCGACTTGAAAAATCAAACAAAATATGCAAATAAAAAAGTAAACATTGGGGAAAAAGTGCAAAAACAACCATATTTTCATATTTAATCCAACTTAACAGAAACAAAAATAACACATTATGCCCTAATTGGGTGCTGTACAGTCCACAAATACTATTACAAGGCCGATCAGGATTAGCTGTAGAACATACCTAGTCTATCTATTTTCGAGTGCCAAGACTGCTAGCAGTGGGCAACTAAATTTCAAAAGCTGGCAAATCCAGTTGTCTCCTAAATACAGAAAGTACTTAAATCCAGCGCTAACACAAGAGAAAGAAGGATAAAGGATGCTCTGCATATCACCGAAAAGCTTGTGCACTTTTCAGAATCACTGGCTAGGTTAAACAAATATGCTAAGTAGAGATCAAAACAATCCTTTGATCTGTAGCCTAGTTTCCAGAGGAATGGCTTGGCTCTTGTTGTAAATAACTTGTATAAATCTGTACCATTTGCCTTCAGGTAATATCAAAAGTGCCAGAGATTCACGGGCAAAATAGTTTGTGGTTAGAAAATAGATCAGATAAAAAGCATATAAATTATTTAGCTGGAGAGTACAGTACGTTTCCGTTTGCATGAGCTGTGACATCCAAGAGGACACAGCATTTCTGTTTCATTTGGTTTAGGAAAAACACATACATTCAGAATATCTGTCCGTCACGGGAGGTTTTCCTGCACATTCTGTTATTTAGAAAAATCCCACTCTTACCTTCAGCATGACTCTCGGCAGGTCGCCCACAGTGAAAAACATTGTGTCAAACTTAATACAAAAGAGGCTCTAAGAGTCAGAATGCAGAAGCTATGCAACTTGCTGACTAACTTTGCCCCTCTGTTTTGATCGATGGACACAAAGGGAAATGCTGTCTATTCAAAACACACAGCAGCAGCATAACTCTGAACAAATGGGGCCATGTCCTGAACTGCCATCAGAGTCGCAGCAGCTCCCCGTGAGGGCCGCTCTGGACTGGCACCGACCGACACCACCACCACCACCAACACACACACACACACACACACACACACACACACACACAGACACACAGACACACACACACACACACACACACACACACACACACACACACACACACACACACATACACATGCGCAAGACCAACAGAGAAACTTTTGTACACACAGCCTCATCTTTCAGGAGTAGTTATCCTCCCTTCTCCTCCCTCTTTCTTTCTGTCTTTCTTTATTCCGCTCTTCCTACTCGCACGACTAGGACAGAGTGCTGTTTCATCCCTGCAGTTGGCAGTTGGTGTATACCTCCATTTAACTTTCTCCCCCTTTTTTCTCAGAAGGGAAGGAACCACGTGTGTTGTCTCTTCAGAACCTCGGGTTCAACTGGGCCTTCTGTTACGCCTGATTCCTCTGCTCTCCCTTAGGAAGGCCGTTGGTCAAATGCAGAGGGTTTGGACAAGGCTTCAACCTCCAGCTTTTGGCCTTGCATGCTACTATCTTTATGCAATTACATGTGTTGTGTGGCTACTGAGTACACAAAATGCTGGTTTTTCCTGAACAACAACAAAAATCATGCAGTTTAAGGCCTTTTGTACTGTTTAACTGGTACTGTTTCAGAAACAGTTATTGCTGACGGTAATTGAGTTTACAGTCGTTCACACTAATAAACTGTTATGATATATTCATTTAGAGGAAGTCATGTCAGACTATGAGTACATCCATGCACTGAAAATAACTCCTTAGAAAAATATCCCAAGAAAACAGTGGAGGAGTGGAAGAGAAAAAAAGAAAGAAAGAAAGAAGGGAAGAGAACAGTTGCAGTTTACAGTAAACAGTACACACACTTAATCCCTTACTCGCAATGCCTCTCCTCTCCTAATCCTAATAAAATAGAAAGCGACAACAACGCTGCGTCTGTTTGGGGGGAGGAAAAGTAAAAAAAGGACCTAATTTAATGCATCTGACAATTTATGGCAGCAGCTTCGGGTCCCAGATTTTTGAGCGTAGCAGAGCAGTGCTGTTGTACATTACCATGTGAGATGGCAGTCCCGGGTTCGTTAGGCAGTGCGAGCTGTGCATATGCATTGCAGGACAAAATTGTGAGATGACAGATCGCTGGTGTGATATTGGTAATGACTAACTAATAAGAAGGGGAGGCGTCAGTCTGTTATCGGAGAGAAGTATTAGCACTTTCTGTCAATCAGATCTTTTTCCAAGTCCAGAGAAAGGACAAGGGGAAGCATTTCTATTCTAACGCAGATCAGACTTGACAGTTTTCGCCTGAATTATTCATTGGCCCCAAGACAAGCCAAAGTGGGGAGTGGAAATGAAAGACAAATTAAACCAGGATAAAACACACTGATGACACGAGTCATGTTTGAAGGGAGTGTGTCATTTCATTCTTGTCTTCCGAGGTTCTTTTTTTTGTTTGTTTTTAGAGTGACAATGACAGAGAGTTCTTAATTTTGCTTTGTGTTTACTAAACGCATTCCGATGTGTGTGTGTGTGTGTGTATGTATGAGTGTGTGTGAGTGTGTGTGTGTTCTCCCTGTTCAGTGCACGAGCGCTGTCACTGCCTGAACCGAGAAGTTGCTGGGTGTGTGTATGGCGGCAAATTGCTCTTTAGCAGTGAATGTGTAATTGTGAACCAAGCCGATTGTGTGTGAAACTTCAAGGCGCCATGACAGAGGACACATTTTCTCCAACGAGAAGAAAAATCAGCTCGAACTTCTAACGGGGAAGAGTCTGCCAGGTGGCGAACTGGCTGTACCAACAGAACACACAATCTGTCTGCTTCTCTTTCCAAACCATTGACAGCTGCCACCGACAGCCCCACACTCGCACTCTCACACACGCACACACGCAGACACACGCAGACACACACACACACACACACACACACACACACACACACACACACACACACACACACACTCACTCACTCACTCACTCACTCACTCACTCACTCACTCACTTACTCACCCAAACACACACACACACACACACACACACACACACACACACACACTCACTCACACACACACACACACACTCGCACTCACACACGTACATACATACACACACACACACCACAAACACACACTTTATGTGCTGTTCAGTCGTCCTCATTCTATAGTGTTTCCTCCTCAGAGAGACAGTCACCTGTGTCCAGTGTTCCAGTCTTTCAGGTCCCCTCTACAGTTATCTGTGTCCTGTGTCTCAGTCTCTCAAGTCCCCTCTACACAGCTCCATGACCCTTGGAGTAGAGGACTTAGTAGCAGTGTCCAACTGATATCCTTAATTACACTAAGTAAGTAAGTGTGGTCACTAGCTATAGACTATTCACATCATTACTCATTAACAGAGGGTGCTGTGACACCCGTGGGACCAATACCCTTCACAGGCATCTCGTGGTTGAGCGCCATCCATGCAGGCAAGATTTCAACTTTATCTGGGTTAATACCATTTCTATATTAGACACATTTGAACACTGCCATAACTTATCTAGCATTTCTCCAATATCACAATATTTCAGTATTTGTTTTAGCAAAGGTGAGTTACAAATGTGCCACTATCTTTGTTTGGTCCTTCATTAATCTAGTGGTCATTTTCATGGCATTAGACCTGGGAAAGCATTATTGGTTCTTGCAGTGGCACTATGAAAAGCTGGTTTGAAATAAAGGCATAGGGCAATTGTATATTTTTCTTCACTTACAGTAAATTCAATGTTATTTCGATGTGTAACAGACTAAAAATGTTTTCTTAGTGTAATTTCTTTTTGGGAGGGTAGGGAGTGGGAGGAGGTGCACATTTAAAACAGAAAATCCCTCCAACAATTCTTCAAAATCTCAAGCGAGCAGAGGACGGCCATAGAACTCCTGCACTAGCTGTGCAACCGTGGCTAAAAATAAAACCTGGCAAAGTTCTCCTGATCCCTCATTGGTCCCGTAGTTTGATTTCACATTTTTCGAATTTGCATTCCCCTCCGCGTAAACATTTAATTCTTCTCCCTCCTGCTCCACAATGAGGACTTGAGTGACTCTGGCAGACGATTTTGGATCGGTGCTCCTCAATCCACCAGTGTATGTTATCAGCAGGTAAACAAGCTTTCCAACAAAGCCATAATGGAACTGCAAGCAGCATAAAGAGGCTCATCTCAAAAAGCTATACAGCCCCATCAAAGCCAGTGTCATTTCTGCCGCACTGCACTGCTACTGGAAAGGCATGTCTGTTAGTCACCACTCTAAGTCATTTCTCTGGCTATTTACAGCTGCTCCTGAACTATTTGGATCAATTATCTAACTTGTCAGAGAGCAAGCGGCTTAACCGAACTAAAACAAAGGATCATGTCTGAAATGTATCTCGTGTTTGCTGGATGTTCGCTGTGTCCTATTTGATTCGTCTGTCTCTTTCATGTTTTTGGAAATGGTTAAATACTTGCTTTAAAAGGCTTACATGCTCTACGGGGAAACAGAAAAGAGATCTATTAATCACACACAAAAACAAGATGTGATCCACTGGAAGTGTGGTAATGGAGTGATAAAACTGACATGTTCTATACGTGTGCATCCAGGTGGAAACCTATGGATGACTTCCTGTTGCCTTCCTCTCTGTGCTCAGAGCGGCTTCCTCTCAGTGTGCAACTGTGACTGATACGGAAACTTAACATGGCCGCTGCGATGCCAAGGAGACAACGTGATGAACAGAACCGTGGCGAGCAAGTCCTGAGTGCCAACTTGACTGCACAGCTTCACACAGCCACAAACACTGGAGTGGGTCACTGTCGACAAATGTAGACAGTGGACGAGTAATGTCATCCATAGACAGAACAAAGAAACACAAATACACATCATGAATGAACACACACACACATATACATATTCACTGAACACACACACATATACTGTACATATTCACTGAACACACACACATATAAATGCTCACTGAACACACACACATATACATGCTCACTAAACACACAAACATATACTGAACACATATACATACTCACTGAACACACACACATATACATACTCACTGAACACACACACATATACTGTACATATTCACTGAACACTCACACATGTAAATGCTCACTGAACACACACACATGCTCAGTGAACAAACACACATATACATGCTCACTAAACACACACACATATACATGCTCAATGAACACACACACACATATACATATTCACTGAACACACACACATATACTGAACACACACACATATACATACTCACTGAACACACACATATACATGCTTAATGAACACACACACATATACATACTCACTGAACACACACACATATACTGAACACACACACATATACATACTCACTGAACACACACACATATACATGCTTAATGAACACACACACATATACATACTCACTGAACACACACACATATACATGCTCAATGAACACACACACATATACATACTCACTGAACACACACACATACTCACTGAACACACACACATATACATACTCACTGAACACACACACATATACATACTCACTGAACACACACACATATACATGCTCAATGAACAAACACACATATACATGCTCACTGAACACACACACATATACATGCTCAATGAACACACACACATATACATACTCAATGAACACACACACATATACATACTCACTGAACACACACACATATACTGAACACACACACATATACATACTCACTGAACACACACACATATACATACTCACTGAACACACACACATATACATATTCACTGAACACACACACATACTGTACATATTCACTGAACACACGTATAAATGTTTACTGAACACACACACATATACATGCTCACTGAACACACACAAATATACATGCTCAATGAACACACACACATATACGCACTGAACACACACACATAAACAAGCTCACTGAACACACACAGATGTTGAGAGTGGCCTGGGACCATGAGGCAATGTTTTCAGAGAGCTGTATATGAAAGTGCATCAAAATATATGCAATCACCAACCTCTCTGGTCACCTTTATCCCTCAGACGTTACAGCCTTCGCCTGTCAATCCCCTATAACAGTTGAGAAGGGCAATGTAAGCGCCAGCTTGTCTTTTTAACCATTTATGCCCTTGTGTGTAATGGCTCGACTACACTTGAGACGTGGGACTCGGTGTGTACAACCCCTACTCAATCCCTCGCCCCCATTAAGCTGAATGAAAAGGGGGAATTTCGATGGCATTAAGTAGATTTGGCTCCATGGTTTACACTTCTTGCCTCATTAATGCAGAGTCTGAACTATATTCCTTCCCTCCTCCACAGTCTCATTTCCTTCCCATTTCCAGAGAATATTTATACTAGAGACATTTCCCTTTCATCGACACCCCCCCCCCCCCTATCCTCCATTCTCGGTACTTGCTTATATTATTAACTGAAGATAATACTTGTTTATGTTCTTTCGGCTATATAATTCCATAATGTAGTTAGCAATCATCTCAGGGTAAGATGAGGGGAATCAAAGTCAGAATAGGACGGCTTCCGAGACCCCATCTAATCTCCATCAAAGCGCCGGGGCCATTTGTGAGGTTGCCATCAGGGGCCGATCCCTCTCTGACGGGCTAAGAGTAAACAACTGTTCTGGAACCTTTGTGGGAATGCTACGGAGAGCACAATGGCCCAAAAAACCTTCTGACAGCCCAGAGGAGGTTCTGACACGTCTGCACAATGAGGACTATAGTCAGTCCTGCGTATGCAATTCCCCCTCACGCTCGGGAGCATCTCAACATGCCACCAATGCCTTGCCTTTAAGATCTTCTGCCCCATACCGCCCTACTTATCGTTTCTATAGCTGTCTTATGGGATCTTTTTGATTTGGTTCTCTTCTCCATCGTTTCTAAAGCCATCTAATGGGATCTTTTTGATTTGGTTCTCTTAAGCGACAGTTGTGCATCCCACTAGTTAATCTAAAAGGTGTCTGTTTATTTTTTCGTGCATGTTTCACGGGTCTGTATGCTGTTGAAAGTGCTGTCGCGTTTGTTAAGGCCATCTTGAAGACGTTTTTTTTAAGGGAGGTTTTTGTCCTGGTTAAATACAGGGGTATTACTTAAAAATAAGGTTCCATTAATAATTTAATGAATCAAATAAAATCAGTAGATAACATTAGCAAAGTAACCTATTCTGACTCAAAAGTGCTGTCTACTATTCTTTTCCAGCAAATTGCTCCTTACAGTCCTGTGCACACAAACAAACAGTACACAGTCCTGGCTCTGTCAATGGGAACAGACTGGCTCTTACCAAGGTGGATGGCAACTAATGATTAGGAAGTTAGTTAAACTATCCTGGATGTTAAGTGTTATCCCAAAGTCAATATAAACACATCATAAACATGCGTTAGGTATTTAAAAAATGTTTTGGTTTATTAACACTAAGGTTCACGAAATGTTCATGTGAATTACTACTACTGATAAAGAAAACCTCAATGTTAAATCTCACCAATAAACGCTGAATAAGACCTTGAATCCAAATCTAATCTAATTAGATATCATTAGCATAAGAGACTACACAACAGAGTGTGTACTTCTCTGGCAGGGTACTGCGGCAAACTTTTTTTCAAAAGCTGCTTTTACAACTTCTGAAAGCTACTTACTTTTTACTTTGCTACTTGAAAATCCTTTCATGGTTAATGACAAACAGGTTTAATTTTATATAATTAAGCCTTGCGGTTTATTTAGTTTTGATGCTATTGAAATGGCCATGTTTTTTTCTGTTAAATTTGCCTTTAAAAGAAGGTTGGCACAGCATGGTCAGAAGTACTGCAGAGCCATTGGTAAAGTGACTTCAAATGCAATAATGCCCATTACTGGTACATTTGTCAATATCACATAACATAATTTCACACCTGCTATTTTGTGCATAACGCACATACAAGGTTATTGAGGTTAATGTTTCAAACCTCTTTAGACTGTCAAAAATGTACTGCTTCCCTAGCGATGATGTCAGGAAGGCCGTTTCTTTAGAATAACCATTAGGTAGTTGGTCTATATTTCCAAGTTCTTATTTCAAACACTTATGGGCGAATGAAAAAAATGCATATTTATTAATGTCAATAAGTTCAGTAAATCAGTAAATACATTTCAGTAAATTCCACCTGATGGAAGTCACACTTCACACGACTGTCAGATTTGTGATTCATTTCACCACGGCAGGCAGAACTGCACACGTTCCTTTGGGTGGACCAGTAACAAGGCGATGAGGAATTCCATTTTGCCTGCGGATTGTTCCTCCCAGCAACACAGTAGGGGGTTGTAAACATTTACACAGAGAGCCTGTCCATTGCACATGGTTGCCTGTCGCCAAAAACCCCGGTATTGAATGCTCTGGTGCGTATTTAGTCATTCGGCCCTACCCCGAGATTCTAACAATCACACCATCGATTCATGAACGACCCGCCATCCAAAAATGTGACAGCAGACTTATGCTGAGCGGAGAAAATAAGGCAAAACATTGTTAAAACACCCTTAGGCCCACATGGTACCGAGCTTCTCGGCACAGAGCTGCCATGCTCCCTGCTGAGAACTGGGAAAGTGATGTTGGTGCGCCTTTCTCATGCACCAGGGCACCGCCGTGGCTGGGCCCCCGATTCAAGCCCTTTTGAAGTCTGTTGCCTGAGAGAGCATGCCAGCGAGCTGTGTGCCACGTGGGCTAATGCCTCGGTGCGATAAAAGCCAGGAACCTGGGGCTGCCATAATGTCAAGCCCATATGTATACCAAACGCAGACGCTTTGCACACTTACTACAATAAAAAAAATACGAACACATTTCTCCTGGATTTGCTTCTCTTCACTGGCTTCCTGTCAAAAGTAGAATCAATTTCAAAATACTCCTTCTAACATGCAAAGCCCTAAATGGCCTAGTTCTGGACTACCTTTGGGATTCAGTAGTCCCGTACTGCCCATCAAGAACTGTTCCATCTCAAAATGCAGGCCTTCTCACAATGCCAAGAGTCCAAAATTATGGTAGGAGACAGTCCTAGTGATGGCTCTGGACCAGTCGTAGTTAATCTAGTCAGCTCTAGACAGTCCTTGTGATGGCATTGGACCAGCATGCACCTTGCCTTAGTTACACTGCTACATGCCTGGGCTGCCAAGGACCTCTCATGTGTCACGCTGTTCAACTTCTTCTCCCTCCTTTCTCTGCAATCTCTCTAAAGTCTGGTTTCTTTAACATGTTGTTTTTTTAATCTGGGTACTAACTTCTCTTCTCATTCTCTTTCTATACTCTGCCACCAGTATGTAGGCCTGCTGTACAGCTGCCCCATTTATGCCAATATGATGCATGTCTGAAGGATTTGCTTAATTCTGATGTATGAATTATCTGTCCGCCTCTTCTTTTCTTACTTCCCTCCCCCACTCCTTCTACCCCTCTTCTGGCCTCCAACAAATGGGTCCCCCCTCTGAGCTGGGTTCCTTGCTACCGTCGCCTTGCGCTTGCTCTACAGGGTTTAGGTCTTGGGCTCTGTGAAGTGCTTTGAGACAATGTCAATGTCAATCGTAATACAGCTATATAAATTAACACAACTGAGTTGAATTGAATATGTATGACGTGGGGGAACGCTAGTGGGCTTGCCGCAACCTGCTTTCACCTCCCGGACCGATACCTTTGCCTTTTGCATTTAAAGCGGTAAAGCTTGTTTTCAGGGTGCTGATGACAATGTCGAATAATGCGTCAAGAGATTTAAAATATTCGTAGACTCTCAATTAACGATTGTCCATCTGCACCAAGATTCAATTGGCAGGACTAGTGACTAATGCCAGCACCTTGCCCACAGTCAGGATGAAATGAGTGGTGCTTCAACAGCCATCCTCTGCAGCAACACCATCACCACATAGCCACAAGACTAGTTTTTGTTAAAATATTTTTCAATCTATTCACCTCAACTGGAAAGGTGAAAGGTTGAAGGTTTTCAAACATGCTATGCAAATAAACTTGACTTGACAAGTTGACTTAAGTCAGCTACACAGCAGCCCAGAAAGTCTGTAATACTGGGAGTTTTCCCACAAGCTCTATGGTTGACTCGGGCTGTGCTAGAGCAAATAGGCCTATTCTCTGGGATCTATTTGAAGTGGTAGACAGCAACCCCAGTGGTTTGTTAGGCAGGGTGATAATCAGAGGTTTACTGCTGCAATACTCAGATGAGGAGATAACAGCTCATAGAACCTTTGGCAAAGTATGAAACCATAATTTCTTCTGTCAGCCGTAAAATGGTAATTAAAAAACACCATCACCTATGTATTGGTTTGAGATCATACTCTGCAGTGATTATGCAGTAAATATATCCATAAATGTTCTCTAAAAACTGACATAACAGAACAATGAGCTTTATTTCCACTTGATATTGAGAGTTAATTTGCAATACGGGTTAATACCGTGCGGATTAGCAGCTGTAACGCTCAGCTAACATCATGGTGAACAGGAAGAATGCCTGGCACTGTTCACTCCCTGCAAGGATGGCAACAAAGAAAAGGAAATATTTCTCTTCCAAATAATTTTTTTGAATCTATATCGCGTTGACAAAGTGGTGGAATCGACAACACATTTGTTTGGAGTTAACTTGCCTCTTGTGACCAGGGTGAGCAGAGTTTGGACGGTTGCAGTCATATCTTAAATGCTAATGTGTTGAAAAGGCCAAATGTTCCCCTCCTCCCTCCCAAGAAGCTAAACCAGCCCTTGTATCCAGGCAACTGAACATAAAATTAAGCATGTGACATATAAAGGAGTTCATCATCCCACACAGAGAGCGAACAACTAGAGAGGGCTTTAGGATGCAGAAACCTCATGCATGAGGGGTTATTAGGGAAAGATATGCTTGTGCTCTGTGTGTCACACTGATGTAAACTGCAACACCTCTCTGCCTTCCAATATGCATATTCAATCCAAAATGCCCAATGAATCAAAGCCACTGTATTAACCCCAATGGCGCTTGAATCAGATGTCAAGGTCTGAAGCTGTCTTGCATCAACACAGCATGAACAACTAAGAATACCTTTAAGAGAGCGCGGAGCAGATATGAATGAGCAATAGAACTTTTTCTGCTAAATCTCCATCCTCCCCTTACAACACAACAAAATATCTCAAGGCATGGCTAAAATGTGGTACCCTTAGATATAATAACACTCAACACAATAGCTGCAATGTACTCCTTATAATGGTATGTGCTTATAAAATAATGTACCAAGTAATAAATGTTGTATTACGTATACAGTACTCGCGAACCAGTAATATCAAGTGGGGCAAAGTAAACAAAATATCACAATAATGCCTGAAAATGATTAGGATGATACAGATTCGAAACCTGGTTGAGTAAACAGCAATTAAAAAGCACAGGCCCATCAAGTACCGTTGTCCTTGCAACATCCATAAACAGGGAGTAACCATGAAAAAGAAAAAGTCTTATTGAGTGGCAATGACATCAGTGAAAATGAGGCTTTGATCATTGAAGTTCATGGGATTTATTTTCAAATGTTAGAAAGTGAATGGAGCACCACTGGTCATAAGCACACTCTCATGTGGAGCTGTGCCGCTGTAACCACCTTCCGCTTAGAATGGGTTTGGATCAAACCTTTATTGTTTGAGAACTCTAATTCTTTTACAATACAGTCATTTCCTCTTTTGTTACGTGTGTGTGTGTGTCTGTGTGTGTGTGATTTGATGAGTAATGTACAATGGCATGTTCAATCCGGTAGACACACAGCCACAAAACATTAAATATATCCTTTCTACATGTCAATGTTCTCTAATAGTGGGAAGTACTGCGCCGTTATCGTAAGTTTATTTCTTTTTTTCTCCGTCGTCTTCTTTTGAACAGCACAGTTTCTTCCCTTTTGTGTGAACAGAAGCATTAGTTTGTTTGTTTTCTCTGTTCCGAAAGTGCATTTGAAAGATTGCGTTTGACCACTGCTCCATGCGGCTAGTCAGTCAAGAAAAAAAAAAAACTATTTAAATGTAATTATCGACAGAGGGTCATACTGTGAGTAACAAACAGCATATAACCTACATTTCCCACCAAGACACGTATCAGGAAAAGTAAATTAAAGAAAATATAATATCTATATGCATGCCATGAACATTCCTCCATAGACATTTATAATAAATGTATACTTTCAGAACCTTACAAAGTAATTAGGCTGATTATGATACAGTATTTTTCCACAAATATGGACATATGCGAATAATGCTGTGAACTAATATATAACATCCAAATACTTTTAGTTAATTGTACAGACAGGTATGAAGGCTTTTTGGCCAATATGTTTAGGGCATGCCCTGGTAAAGAAAGGTATTTGGTCCACAATTTACAAATCTTCCGGATTTAAAAAAAAAAAAAGAGAGAAAAAAGGAGAGAGAGAAAGAGGAAAATATGGGGTCGAGGGAGAGCAAAAACTCTCATGATTATGACGATGTCTTTCCGGTTGCTGATCTCTTTTCCTTCGCTGATGAGAATCATAGATGACGTGAGACTGTTTTTTTCTTCTTGGTTTTGTTTTCAACATAGGCAATATAAACATATACAATATCTCACAACTTAGCGACACTAGACTTTCTTGTTCCACGGCACTGCCTTCACTCTGTAGAACTTGGTGCCAAGAGGAACCTTGAACCGGTTCTGAGCCTACAAAAGAAAGAACATGTTGCTGTTAGAGTAAGCGTCACACCTAAAGCACCCTAAACAGCCAATCAAATCCCTGATACTGTCAACAGATTTAAGTAGACTTCTGAATTAAATATAAATTCTAACTTATTATTCTTTTGTTTTCAATATTTCAATGAAAATTACAAACCCTATATCTCACCAACCTCACTAAACGAACATTTTACAACAGTATCTCATTTTCAACAGCATGAAAACCCTTTGACATGCAGGTATGTTTTACTTAACATGTGACTACAACATATCTAAACCTTCAGCACACATTGTGTGTCTTGGGTTTGTCTAATTAGCCATCCTTTACCTTCTTTGCTTGACAATATTCCTTCTCCATGACTTTCCCAAGAACCCAAGGTCTTCGAGAGGCGCCCAGCGCTGTAACAAAAGCCACATTCATCAAGAAATGCTCTACTTGTACACAAAGAATTCACAAAATACAAAACTAAGTACAAACACCATTTCCTCTTTCTCACTTGCTCCAGCACAAATGTTTAAGAGCGCTTAAGAATGCTAAGCGAGTCATTTCAAATGAAAGGATGCCAAACGTTTCAAATGCATTTCAACACGTTGCATCAGATCGTGACTAAAGGATCTCCAGGATGTGTTCCGTGAGATCCTTGGAGCTCATACACATGGCACAATTTAACAACACACACCCCACTACAAAAAGAAGGGCCTGGACTGAGGCTTAATCTACGTTTCCAAGTGTATATATGACATGTCTTGTAGTGGCTGACTTCACTCTATACATAAAACAGACAACCATTTTGTCTTTGGCGTGACACGACGCACCCAGAGGCAGCGTTCTTCACGTAGAAGACACATGGAGAGGTGAAAGGGGGTACAGCCTGAAGCAGCTTGTGAGCTGGTGAGGTCTCATCCTGTGACCTCAGCGCACGGTAGCACTCCTGTATGTGGGTAGCAAGTGCGAGCTCTGAGACAGACACTTTCTCTGCCATGCTGGAAGATCACAACGTTGAACATGTTGCTCCACTGCAATGCTGCCAGATCATGTCACGGATGGCAACATGCAACAACCATAGCGAGTTAATGCTCTACTAATGTCTTATACAGAGCACTCTTTCTTTCTCGCTCATCTTTCCTTCAATCTCTTCTTGTGTTCGTTTCTCTTTTGGTTTCTTTATTTTCTTTCTCTTTTTTTTTTGCAAATCAACAGAACAAGTAATATTGAAAAAAAAAAATTTTCACAAGCACTTATGGTAAACCCCCTACACTTGTCTCAGCCGTTTTTGGCCCTGGAGCGCTGATTCTTAAAAATGCTCTCTTGTCTACAAAACCTTTTCTACATATCAGCCTTTCAGAAACACAGGAACCTTTTCTACATATCTGCCTTTAAGAAACACAGGAAACTTTTCTACATATCAGCCTTTCAGAAACACATGATTGCCAGTAAATGCCACATGTATGGGAGAAGGCACTGTATAGTATGATGAGGGGGGGGTCCAGCTATGTTATCCATTTGTGTCATGTTCCGATCAGGGTCCTTGTCTGTCTCAGCGGACATGGCCAACACACTTCGGTATTAATTCAAAGCACTCCCCATGGTCTCCACCAAGACCTGAGTGAATAGAGTAGCTACAGTGTGCGTGCTTGAGTGGAAAATGGATGAGTGGTGATGGTGTCTGTGTGTGTCTGTCTGTATGTATATGTATATGTGAGTGTGTGAGTGTGTGAGTGTGTGAGTGTGTGAGTGTGTGTGTGTGTGTGTGTGTGAGAAAAAGAAAGGATGAAACTAACCTGGTTTGAGGTCCAGTGCACTGAGGGACTCTGAGTGGAGGAAGTAGAGGGTGGGGCCCACGGTGAAGAGGACGTAGTTCTCATGGCGCTCGTCCAGGATGATCAGCACCAAGTCTCCTACCTGGAAACTAGAAGATCAAGATGATCAGCACTAAGTCCCCTAACCTGGAAACTATAAGGTGGGAGCAGTGATAGAAGTGATATCTCAGAATATCATATATATGTATACACACAGGGGCATTCAATGACTCTGAAGTATAGATAAACTCTATCAGTTTAAGTACACTTGAATGGACGCATGATCGCATCCTTAAAGACGTTTGTCAAAAAAGGTTACACACCATTAGAAATTTTAAGGTAACAGTAGTAATGTTGAACATGTCAAAAGATAAGATCGCATGGCCTGGAATGCTTACTCTCGAATAGCAATTTTCTCCGAATGTCTGGAAGACACTGAAGACATGCTCTGGGACATCTGAAAAGGAGAAGAAGACACAAGGTCAGTAGACATTATGGAACAACATCTACTTTTTACGGAGACAACCTCCCTAAAGTCACAGCACATTCAGTTTACAGTTACGGTCAGGGCTAGCTTTTGTGTCAGAGTGAGGATGGTTTCACACCACCACAGAGGTAAACCTGATGAGCATCAGGCAGCAACTCCACTCTGGCCTGGGCTTGACAGTGATGCCATCTAGTGGTCAATGCCAAAGTGACAGCCAATCAAACACCCTTCCAGGCTCACTAGTGCAAGGTTGCGGTGCACCAGGATACAGGGTTGTATGTTATAAATGATCTATGGCTCAACAGAGACATCTATGATGCAGTGGCAGTGCCTCCATTTTGTTGTGTGTGTCATCCTGCATTTGATGGATATTTCCCCCTTTCTTATTTTCAATACTTTTACACAGATGGTGCTTAAGTGGAATACACATCTCAATTCAAAGTTGTTCAAACTTACTTAAATATATAGCTGGTGCTAAAGAATGTTCAGTAATATTCTATTCTTTTCCTGTTGTCAGACTTGAAGAGAATATATGAAGATACCTGACAGCAATGTGGAGTAGACCTCATTGAGAATGAAATGAACGTTTCCACAACAGTGACATTGCCCTTGCCCTTGTCTTTGCTAATTGCCTTCCTAAGGTCTGGTGGTCAGGTCTGGCTTGCGTGGTCTAGCTAACTATACTGCTTCCCTGCCATCTCTGTATTGTACTTGCTCTCTATGGTCACATGAAACAAATAATATGACCAAATTCCTATTCCTTAATAGTGTTTTACTTGTCACTTTGCTAAATATATTACATTTTACATAGCTAGCCTGTTCAGGTCTGGCCAATTCATTTATCAACCAAAATTAATTTATCACAACAAGGTTGTGACCTTTTTTGTTTTTATTTTACATAATATTCATTTACAAACACATACTAAATAGACATTCCTATTTTTTCAATTCATATTTCAATTTTCAATAAATATCTGACAGATGATGATGATGATGTTTTTGGGTCTGCTAGGACTGAAATTGTAATTTTCCTTGGTCATTTATGAGGTAATCCAAGATATCGCACTGCCCCTTGCCACCCCGCTCCTTTTGGTATTTAAATAAATGAGAACATTATCCAGTACGTTAATCGTCTATTAACACTAATAGGTGTATCTGGTCACATTAAGTTAATGCTTGTGGACACAGTCAATGCATGCAGGGGAGTCTTTTTCCTGTTATTTCTCCTGGGCAGACAGTTGGGTGAGTGCACCTACTCAATTCCCAACATATTTGTTTCTAATGTTATGTTATTAACACACAACAAAGGAGCTCGGCTCATCAGAAAGCTCACCTGAGTCTTGCATGGCTCTACTGTAAATAAACTGGCAACTGCCTCTCTCATTAGGAGATTAAACCTATCTGAAGAGAAATGGTCCACAGGGGAACCTAATTGAATTACATGAAACGCCCGTGTGCACTAATTAACTGCCATTGATAACTCTGCGCTTACTCTCTCTGGCGACAAGCAATTTGCCATTGCTACCATGAGGGTCTTCTTAAGATAATTCTCTTTTGAAGGGGACATTAAACCGGCCATGACAGAGCAGAGCTTAGGCAAAGCTGGGTTTGCTACACCTTTTCAAGGCTTTGTTTTTCTAAAGTGTTACCAAAAAATCACAGAGGTATTACGATATGTGGATAAAATTTCAAAATTAAAAAAAAAAAAGAGAGAGAGAGGGAGAGAGGGAGAGAGGGAGAGAGGGAGAGAGAGAGATCGTTCACTCTGTGACTCAGTTTGCCTCCCTGACAATGACTGAGTTTACTGGTTTGATTTACAACCCATCAACAACTGCAGCATCATTACAAAGCCAGAGTGCCTGACAGCAGTTGACAGCCCTAACTGGTTTAGCTGAAGTCTGTTAGAGTGCCTGTGAGAACTGGTCTCAGGTCGGACGAGTTTATGAACACAGATGTGGAGAAGAGCTCCTTTAAAGGTGTGGAGAAGCAGGTAAGCACTAGGAAGCAATCTGGCACTCCGCGCCTGGGCGAGACGCTCCACTTTGTGAATGAGGCGCGCCTCACCTATAGGACGCGATCTGGCACTCTGCGCCTGGGCGAGACGCTCCACTTTGTGAATGAGGCGCGCCTCACCTGGTGAATGAGACGTGAGATAAACGTTGTTGAGACTCTTATTAAAGATCTTAGCCTACTATAAACGTTGTTGAGACTTTTTTTAAAGATCTTACTCATTCTCGTGGTTGAAAGTCGGTAACAAAACAGAGACAAAAACACAGATCTTACTCATTCTCGTGGTTGAAGATCTTAGCCTACTATAAACGTTGTTGAGACTCTTATTAAAGATCTTACTCATTCTCGTGGTTGAAAGTCGGTAACAAAACAGACAAATAGCTACACGGTCAAGCAATGTCATTTATTTGTTTAAAGAAGTAGAAATAGAAAATACACTCACAAAAACACACAAAGACGTGTAAATCACCCTGGCCATTGCCTTTGAATGAGGTGTTCAATATGCATAGTGCTCTAGGTGACTAAGTTACTTATTATTATTAGTATAGAAACCACAAACAGTTTCTGAATGCTAAATTCACCTATGTGGACCAAACACTCCTGTTTACAAGGTTCAGAGTAAAAAAAAAAAATTCTAAAATATGTACATTGTGTTTTTGTTCAAAGTCTGAGCACCTCTAAAACAAGATTCAATTTTAGTGTCTTTAGATTTAATTTTAATAAAACACTTTTTAAATACATTCCTTTTACTGCCATTGTATTATTGCTGAGGTGTTCTAGACTAGAGTATTCATTCATTCATTTTAATAAAACACTTTTTTACTACATTCCTTTTACTGCCATTGTATTGTTGCTGAGGTGTTCTAGTTTTAAAATTGTTGTCCCTATTCATTGTATTTCTATCATATCATGCCTCTTACCTCATATTCATATATCATATCATGCCTCTTACCTCATATTCATTGTACTTATATCTTATCATGCCTCTTACCTCTTATTCATTGTATATATCATATCTTGCCTCTTACCTCATTCATTACTTCTGTTGCTACCTTCACCTGTACTGCATCTGCACTTTGCATATACCTATATTGTATCTGCACTAAAAACCACTATTGCTGCCAATGTTACTACTGCTCATACCCCATATAACCTTTGCCTGGCAGAAGTAAAATCCCTTTTCCTTATGCTGTCCCAAATTACCTGATGTCCCAATATACCTGAATTCACCCAATGCCAATAACAAATGCCATTGCGCGCCAGTGTTGTAAATGTTGTACGAAAATAATCTGTAACTTGTGGAAGTTGTATTGTTAAACGGTGAGTATTTTGGTAGATTAAAGTGTAAACTTTGAATACAAATGCTAGTACAACTTCTATACATTATCTGTAAGGTTGTGAGTGTGCAGTGGTAATGTAAGTTGGATTCATAAAACGTATTTTAGGAAATAAATTACATTGTTTTGTTACCGACTTTCAACCACGAGAATGAGTAAGATCTTTAATAAGAGTCTCAACAACGTTTATAGTAGGCTACGTGTAGCTATTTGTTTGGTCTTTGTGAGAATAAGTAAGATCTTTAATAAGAGTCTCAACAACGTTTATAGTAGGCTATGTGCGCCCGCGCCCCTGCCTCTAAGTGATGCAATACGCCTCAAGCACGCCTCAATCACAAAGTGGAGCGTCTCGCCCAGGTGCGGAGTGCCAGATCGCGTACCGGAACTTAGCTCGGCGAACAGCTCCTTTAAAGGTGTGGAGAAAAGCTCCTTTAAAGGTGTGCGGCGATGTTGTGTTGTGTGGGGGAGGACATGACATGAGGGTGTTTACCAGTCTCTGGCTCAGCCGTTTGTTCTCCTCCTCCTTCATGTGTAGAGTCTGCAGTACACACAGGAAATACACCGTTAATTAACTTATTCATCGCAACATTTGCTATGATTAATAGAGATTAAGACTGAAGCTTGTAATAATGGATGTTTACATGTAAAATCACGGAATCAATGTAGAATTATCAAAAATATTTTCATTTAAATACTGTTTATTAGCATCTTTTTAACTTTGAAAACAAATTCTCTCCTTATGAATTCAACCCCTGTGTCAGGTGTATGATGGATGAGCAAAGATATTTTTGCTTTTACATGTGCACTAACAGAAATAATATCTAAACCCAGGTTAAATGCAAATGACAGCACTGAATTAAATATATGTGTAAATGTACATTACAGTTTTTCTCCATTGCTTTGGGTAATTTCACGAAACAGAAATGACATTCTCGAAAACAACACGTGCAAACCTCCAAACCACTGGGCACTTGTTCACAACAGACTGGAATTTCTCATTCCTTTAATCACATTGCAATTGTATTTGCACATCCTTGTAAATGACAAGTACAATTGCCTACAGTTTGCACACATTTCAAATGATGTAGTACATCACAAAATGGTTAGGTTAAATTGCCTTCCGTTAGCCCAATTACCAATTGAATATATCTTGCTGGTCTAAACTGACTGTTGTTTCTCAGTCAAGTCGCTGTTCTCTGCAAAACATGTTGGCATAATTTCCTTGTGCACATCATCACCTGCAAAGTAGTTCATTCCACTGTCAAAATCCTTCAGGCACATAATACCATGAAAAACATCAAGCTATATACTGTAATATGGATCTCTTGGATCATCAGCTTACAGTAATTTTCAGGTGCAACTAGAACTTGACTAATCAAGGGGGAGATTCACACATCCGATCACCAATCACACAGTAAGTTTAGTTAGCTGACAGGTCCTATCCAGGAGTATAAATGCTTCCATCAAATATCTAGAGCTTGACCAAGTTCAGTACAATTTATGAACATGGAAGCACCTGGCTAGGGAAACAACCAAGAGCAACTGCCTGTTTGAGAAAGAGGAGGAAGAAGAAGAGGAGCAACGAGGATGTCCTAGGCCAGCGCGGGGGCGACATCACCATGTGTGATGCCATTTTAGAGAATGGTGTAGTCACCCACATTCCCAGTCTTGGCCCATACAATACCCAGAAGCTCCAGGTTGTGTTGTTAGGCTATACATCATTTTAGTTTTGATGTGCTTATTGTATGACAGTATATTGTGCAGCACACATTTTCTGTTACTGTAACCACGATGTATGGCAATAACAGTAACAATTTCCATGGCAGTATGAGTGCAGTATGAGTGCTACCTTGTAGGCTACGCTTGAATTATTATTTTTTTCTGTTTGATACACAAAGTATTCTGGAAAGAAAACATCTACTGCAATAAACATTCAGTGACAAAGGACTGAGCCAAGATTGAAATGTGCACTTGAGGGATATTTCTATGGTCCATTGCCATACTGACAAAACATCTAAACGTTTTGACCTGCAGAGTTTAAACAATGCCAAAAGGACTTTTCATTTTGGGGGCACTGACTATTTGTATGAGAAAAGGAATTCGTTTTGACTGATGAGTTGTCTGTTTTGGGAGAGATATGACCTTTTGCAGGTGTGCCTTAGTGTTTTGCTAAATCATCTAGGTCATTTTGGCAAATGTATTTAAGCCCTGAGAATGTGCTTTTTTTGAGAGATGAGCCACAGCAATCGAGAAGGAACCTTTCATTTTTCGGGCAATGACTATTCATATGAGAAAATGATTTGGTTTTGAAGCTTGAGTAAACTGTTTTGGGTGAGATATTACCTTTTGAAGGTGATCTATGTAGTTGTGCTGAACCATATAGGCTATTTTGCCAAATGCACTAAGATTTTTGAGAATGTCATTTCTGTTTCGTGAAATTACCGTAATTTCCGGACTATAAGCCGCTACTTTTTTCCCACGCGTTGAACCTCGTGGCTTATACAATGACGCGGCTTATTTATGGATTTTTCCCACTTTCACAAGCTTAATGCCTGAGGGGAGGCAAACAGTACCTCTGCCTTAATGAAGGGGGCGTGCGAGAGCCTGAAACTGGACTTTCAATCGAAGCGTGAAATGTTAAACAATGGGAGATCAATGCCGGAGCTAAAAGGTATGCTTCAAACGACGGGACAGAAAATAACTCGATCGACAACTCACATTTAAAGCCAAATTGCTTTTGAAAAATGTTGGAACCTCAAGAATAGATTTTGGCTTTAGACGAAGAGCAGAGACTAAAGCGTGAGCAATATTCGCTAAAATGACATTGTATATCAGAGTGAGCCCTTGCTCTGTCGATTTCCCATTAATTCTCTTAGGATTGTTTATATCTATGTGAAGCCATTTAACCGTACACAAGTGGTTGTTATCACGTAGAACCCAAGACTGCTTTTCAAATGGTGAGATGATTTTGAAAAATTTAACTTTGCAGCTTAAGTTGTGTGTCCTGGTTGTTACTGGTTATCGAATTGCTGTGCTAGCTAAGGAAACTTTAAACAACATTAGCATAAACGATTTCAGTGGAAGAGTTACATTTGCATGAAATGATAGCTAATTATCTAGTATCCTCGATTTAACTCATACAATTATAATGGGAAGGGGTAGAAGCCCTCAGGGTGCTGTGCAACTTCGTATGAAATAGTTCATATTCACACATATTAACACGAGTTCATCACAAGCTAGCAGCTGCCAACTGTATGTACCTTACCTTTGTGTGTTTTTAAGAATGACAATATGAAATATGATTAACAACCAGTAGACAATGTGCGATCTGCCAATTGGGATGGTGATGTTACATGTTGCTGGTGCTTACACCTTTGGCTAAAACAACACGGTGACATAACTGTCTTTTATTCTTTTATGGTCAAGATCGGAGATTTTGAACCCAAACCAGTTCCAAACGATAGAGGTGCGCCCTTTCTTTTTAACGTCATCATCCTGCTCTTGAACAACATCACTTTCTGCGCGTGCGCTCATCCTCGATCGTTCACTTTTGCACTTATAATAAGCTATATATTTGTATAATATTAGTACGTAGCCTGCCTACTAACTGTTCTTGTTACAAGCCGTGTTTCGTTATAGCCTGTGTAAAGTTCATTTGTTTTCAATGTACCGGTCGGCACCTGCGGCTTATAGACATGTACGGCTTATTTATGTTCAAAATAAGTATTTTTTACAAAATTCAGTGGATGCGGCTTATATTCAGGTGCGCTCAATAGTCCAGAAATTACGGTACCCAAAGCAATGGAGAAAAACTGTAAGCTGATACGACTCTGAGCCACGTAACACATACCACTGTATAAGCTCATCTAAAAGAAATAGTGAACTGTCATACAGTCCTTGGTTAAACACTAATTAACAGCTTAACAGTTAAAAAACCTGAAAACAGTCTAGTAGTGTATAGTGAGCCTTACTAAAACCTGTGTCTGACAGACTCACCCGCTCCAACATGAGGATCCGCTGCTTCTCCTCCGACAGCAGCAGCATGTTATCACTGAAACACAAAGACAAACAAGTCACTGACAAGGGCAGTGTTGCCTCTAACCATACAGTGTGCTGTGAAGGCCAAATTACTCACACAGTGAAATCCTTGTGTCTCTCTCTCTCACTGTCTGTCTGTCTGTCTGTCTGTCTGTCATTCTGCCTCTCCAACAGGTTGATAATATGTCCATCCTCATCTCAGACGGTTTAGGCACCTCTCGACTAACTGTCTGACCTCTCTGACAGCACATTGAGCCATGGCTGAAACACAGCTTGTGTGCACTCACTAGCACCACCTAGAGGCAAATTGCTCACTACTCCTCTACACCAGGGGTTTTCAACAGGGGGTCCGTGGCCCCCTGGTGGTCCGAGACGGCATTGCAGGTGGTCCGCAGCATGAGCCTATGTTGATCAGTTCACCATTGAATTTTTTGATTTTTATAAATTCACTTTGATATTTCAACACATTTCCAGATTACTCTTCAATATCTTGAAAATATCGTCTTGTAGGCAGAATATCTGTGCAGGGGGAGGGGCGTGGCGGCGGCTAGCGATATACCCTGATCATTTCACATATTTAAGTATTATAGGCAGAATATCTGTGCAGGGGAGGGGGGGTGGCAGCAGCGGTTACAAACACGCATGAGCGTGCAGGCACATCAGTGGGCCGCGATTTACTTTTTTAATCAGAATGGTGGTCCCTGGGACAAAACCAGTTGAAAACCCCTGCTCTACACCATGTATTTCTTCAGTTATAACTTATCATGTAATAATATTGTCAAAAGGGGGTTTTGAGACCTTTGAGTGAGTTTTAGTGAGATATTCCCTGACCTCTTAAAAAAAAGGAGACACAAGAAACCCATCTGTTTAAAGGAAGTGACAGGTGTGTTCTCTAAGTTTTTTTGAGGCTGTTTCAACCATTGTCCTTTAACAATATTTGACATGTAGGACAAATATTTTGATGTTACTTAATGGAAATAGTTTTGCCATTTTAAACAATGCAGGATAGAAATTACGATGTTAAAATGTGGTCATGCTATGAATCCAAGATTTGTATTTGAGACATAATTGTTGAGACTGCATTGCATTCTGCTCTTTTTCCATTTAATAAACCATATGCAACAAGGTTTGTTATGTGTTATTCATGTTACCTTGCTTTCGATGGTCCAACTTTGACTGGTAATTTAATAGTATTCTACCTCACTTATAAATGATTAAATGTAAAATGTAAGCACCATAAATTCACATTCATGCATCATTTTTTTTTTTATTTCTCAATACTATCAGCCTCCAGCCTTTCGCTGCTCCTTGGGGGACAGAAGAGAAGGGAGGGGTTGTAGTGAAGGGGGAGGGGGGTGCTTACTGCGCTGCCATCATGCTAGCATCGATGGCGGGGTCCACCCTCTCGTCGTCACGGAGACAGGCGACCGAGGCCAGCCTCTCGGGGTCGGCGTCCTGGAGAATGAGGGGCAGGTCCCCGCCCACGGCGCCTGCAGGCTCGGAGGGGCCTTGGCCGGAGGCGCAGACGGAGGAGGTGGCCGCGGCGGGATGGAAGTAGGCGGAGGAGATGAGGACGCCACTGCGCAGCCGGTTTAGCTCCTCCTCCAGGTGCTTCTTCTCCTGCATAATGGAGGCGCGGTCCTCCGACAGCGTCTCGATCAGGCCTGACAGTGACACAGCACAGTTCAGAACCACATTCAGAACCACGTTCAGAACCACATTTAGAGGCAGAGAGAAACCAATCACCAACTCTGCTGTAAACCTTAAATCATTCCAGCTCTACTTAGTACGCAGCCAATATAATTAACATGACAACTATCAGCATAACTTCAAATGTGTTCCTTAGACTCCCTGAACACTTAACCCATGGCTTATATGTAGCTAGTGTTGTGCTTTCTGACTGTGGTCTCTAGATCAATGGTTCTCAACCGGGGGTCCGCGTACCCCTGGGGGTACGTGAAGGTAGTCCAGGGGTTACGTGAGATTTTTAAAAGATATATTTAAAATAAGCCTCCATTCAAAAATAATTTAAAAATAGTTATTATACGGCTCTTCAGAATGTTCCAAAATGTACGTTGATTTATATGGGCCATATGTGGGTTAAATGTCTGCGTTCGCAGGTTTGTAATTCCTTGATATTCACTGCTGCGGAAAGTTTATCACCGCTGTCATTGGCCCATTGAAGACATGCTGGTGTGGTTGTTTGTCTTGACATGGCACTTTCATTAGGCTGTTTCTTGTTTTTTTGTTAGTTTTTTTTGTATTTTTTTGTATTTTTTTGCTTCTAATTCACATCTTTCATATCATTCCGCAAGTAGTCCGGATAGTTAACGTAATGGAAGGTCATTGAAACTTGAAGTCAGAAGGTGGATTGCTCAGCATTTGCGTGCAGAGCAATTTTTTTCTTAGCGGAAATCACGAAATGGCAACAAACTCATTCAAAAGAGGTTTTCTGGAGGAATGTCTTCTATCGTTTTGGCAAGTAACTGTATAATAAGCGCGATTTTTTTTGCGAAAACATGGGAGCTGAACACAGAAGTGCGTTGGCTCTCTCGAGGGAGAATACTCAAGTACAGACCTTTCTGATTGAGCACAGATCCCCCAATGCCACACAGACTGGCTTGCAAATATGTGCTATCTGGCAGATATATATCAGCAAACTGAACGAACTGAATATGTCTGCAGGGAAAGGACACCAACATTTTAAACCTGTATGGCAAGGTGGCAGGCTTCCCGAAGAATCGCTCCAGATGAAGTTTGGCACATCCACACTCACACAGTTTGGGATTTTTGTGAAGCAGGAGCACCCTGACCTGGGAGAGAAAGCTTTGGAGCAGCTACTACCCTATGCCTCCACATATTTGTGAGGCCTCCTTCTCTGCAATGACTGTGATCAAACCAAAGCAGAGAAACAGACTGTGCCTGGAGAAGAGCTTGATCACAGCAGTTGCCTCGTTGCCACCAAGACTGACAAAGATTTTCAGTGAAGCACAAGCACAAGTTTCTTACTAAAATGTAATTGCAAACGCACTCAGTTCAATGCAACAATATTCAATGTTCAATCTTCAGTGCTGACAGTTTAATAAATCAGACAATGATGGCATAGCACTGTGTATAACATATTTTTTTCAATCAAAAATGCTTTGCGCTGGTTAGGGGGTACTTGGCTGAAAAAATATTTCACAGGGGGTACAATACTGAAAAAAGGTTGAGAACCACTGCTCTAGATAGCGCTAGAGTTGTGCTTTTCTGACTGTGGTCTCTAGATGGCGCTAGTGTTGTGCTTTCTGACTGTGGTCTCTAGATAGCATGGTTGTGCTTTCTGACTGTGGTCTCTTGCCAGTGAGGCTGACCTTTGTCTTTCTCCTGCTGCTGGGTGACTTTCCGGAGCTTCTCGTTCAGCTCATTGATGATCTGCTCCTTCTTCAGTTTCTCACGCGTCAGAACTGTGTTGAAATTAGTCTGGGGAAGAGACACAAAAAATGGCAGCTTCATCAAATGTTCAGACATTCAGGGCCTGATTTACTAACAGGATTGCGCCCATTTCTGGCGTAAAATAGCGGTCGTAAATATAAAACAGTATTTACTAAGGGGGCGCATTTGAGTAGAGTCGCATATTAACGCTTTGGGGGTGTGTACCTGCCAACAAGTGGGATGGCACGAAACGTGGGTGGTAACGTGCTATTTAATGGGAGGAGTGCGCCTAATGATGTATTGCGTGGAATTTACTAAACTGCCTGGCGAGTGCACGTCCCTGATTTGCGGGCTAAATTCTCCGCCTCATAAAAGCACGTCTTAACAGGAAGCGCATTTTCATTGAGTCTGAAATTTGATATGGCAGCAGTTATAAGAGCAAGGAGAAGACAGAGACAGCGCACAGAAATAATTTTTTCAACTCGTATAACACATTTTCAGTTAAGCGAACCACAAATCATTAGACGGTACAGGTTAACCAGCCACGCAATACTTCAATTACTGGACCAGATCAGAGAGACATCCAACCCTCCACCCAGCGATCATATTCCATTCCATCAGTTGTTAAAACTAATTTGCAAATATTGGCCTCCGGATAATTTCAACCAGTTTGTGGAAAAGTGAATTCCCCTTTCCACCGTCAACATTAACATTGACTTATAACTCACGTTGCCCCGCAGACACGGGAGAAAGACACTTCACTCTCGTTGCTTGCAGGAGCGAGAGAGAGAGAGGCATTGAACTCGCGCACACACACACACCCACACACACACAGAGCGAGTTCGGCTCTGATCGCAATTGTGGACTTTGAAATCGCAAACTTTCCGAACGTAATCGGAACCATTGATTGCACCCACGTCCATATATATTGTAGTGAACCCATGTCCCTTGTAGAAATTATTAATCTCGCCATGTACACATCTATATTGTTATAATAGACAGTTTATGCATTAATGCCACCAATAGCATATTCTTTATAATCGTGTTCTTTTAAACATCTCGCTCTAGGTGATGGCGGGCAGAACAACAATATAGAATCATTGAATCAGGTTCAGTGATTGAGCGAACGTGAACCGATATATATATATCTCCACCTCGCTAAACCTTCATTTTCTCTTCCTAAATAAATACCACGGAAAATGCGCAAAAAACACCGTGCGTTAATGTGCGAAAGCAGTTTAAGCAGCGGTCGCAGTGTTAGTAAATCAGGCCCTATATAGGGCGGAGTAAACACAGATTGCCCAGCGCGATCTGGTTTGATAAATACCAAGTAAAATGCGCAAAAACACTGTGCGTTAATTTGCGAATGCAGATTAAGCAGCGCTCGCATATTAGTAAATCAGGCCCTCAGTGTCCCAAAACATTCTAAATGACATCTTTCAGGCAACTCATTTTGATCTGAATCTGAAACAAATTTGGTCAAATGGCCCACAAAGTCAGTTTCCTCAAGATAAATGCCAGCAGTAGTACAGTGTTTTCCTTTATTATTTGTATTTATTTTTTTAATTTTCTTTAAATAAACCCACCTGCTGCTCAGCGATGAGTGAGGTCTTCAGGTTCTGCACCTCCTCGTTCTTGCGGTGCTCGAGCTGCTCCAGTCTGACCAGCAGGGCGGCGTTCTCTTCCTTCAGCTTCTCGTGGAGCTGCTCCTGCAGAGCCGTGTCCAGAGACACCGCTGCTCCTGTCGACCCTCTGCTGCCCTCCGTTGGCTCTTCCGAGAATGACACCCTGGAAAAAAAAAAAACGGCCCACCGGACTGTCAGACAGAAACCAAACACTTTACAGCACACTGAACTCACAAACAATAATCACTACGAGTGGTGCGCCGAGAGGATGGTCGCACTGACAATGGCTCCGCATGCACTACGCAGCTTTATGTTTATAATTAGGGGTGCAACAAATCATCATTGATCCGTGATCCGTTCGGATCATCTATTTCGGTTCGGCACACGCATGATCCGCGGATTGATTTATGAAAAAAATAAATGACCATGCTGACCAAATAAAACAAAATATGAATTTATTATGATTTTACACCAAGCGCCAAAAGCGGTACTAATGCGACGCAACGTTCCACACGGGTAAATTAAAACAGCACACTGTAGTTTGCCATGTGTGGTGCTTGTTGGAGAGAGGAGCTACGATTTAAATGTTTAGCTCGCTCCCTATCATTAATAGATCGCTGGGTTTTAAACTTAAGCTGGTAGTCTGCCTGTGCCTGTAGTGGTAACCATAGTGATGATATACAACTGTCTACCGGCTGAGCTGGTGATTTTTCTGCCACATGAAGGCAGAGAAGACTTTTTTCCAGAACCAAAAGATGGAAATATCCTATGCCTGTTGACTTTCCCAGATGTTATGTGAATACACAGACATCCCAAGTCTCCCTGAAGTTCCGGGAGTCTCCCGCATATTGATAACGACTCCTTGATGCCCGCAAATTACTTAAAATCTCCCGGAATCTAGAGCGAGCGAGCCAGACCGCGCACACGAGACAGACGTGATCCAAACTGCGTTAGCATCTGTGTAGCGCGCTCACGACAGAGAGGGAGAGGGACCTAGAGACTGTGCGTGTGTGCCTCAGGAGCATCCTGATTTACCTGTTTCGGTAAGTCAACAAATTAATTTTCAGTGTGGGCGGGCTTTTATCTCTTCTCCCGACCGAATTAATCAATAATGAAATTAATCAGTTCAGTGTATCTAGGAACAGGGCACAGGGAGAGTGCCCCCCAAAAAGAAAATGTAAGACATTTTACAACAGACTATACAAAGGTGTACGTACCCCTGTCTTATAAAAGTAAACCACAATTACAGTCTTGCACACTGTACTATCTGTAACAGTGATTTCAGCATTGCCCATGGTGGGTTAACTGACTGTAAAAGACTTGTTGTTCATTTTGTATGGCCCTACCTCTCTTGCACTTATTCTTATAATGTTAAGTTATACATGTTTATATGTTTTTAAAGTAATATAAGTTTATAATCTTTAAATATCATTTGTTGCTGGTTTTTTATGTGCCCCCCTGGTTAAACCCTGGCCCCTCCTTGGCCCCCCTAGTAAAAATGGTCTAGAACCGCCACTGACTGTGGCACAAGAAACACATCGAGCATGGCCACGCATTTACAGCGACATCACCCCGGTGTTTCACTGACAGGAGTGAAACCGAAAGCGGCTCAACAACCGCTCATCACCGCGGCATTTAAGCAGCCCCTTCCTCCACATGTTTATTTGTCTTGTCTATTTATTATTTTTTTTTTTTTGCTGATCCGAAAAATGATCCGATCCGTGACTCTGATCCGAGGAACGATCCGAACCGTGAGTTTTTTTGATCCGTTGCACCCCTATTTATAATTGTTTTTATTGTTAGTTTTTTTGTACGTACTGCACTGTCGCTCATTCAGTATGATCGACTGGCACTTTTGGAAATTCGTTCGTCACTTAAAACGGAGTTTTTCTCAACTTACCGGAGTGCTTGCTGTGACTCCTTTGTCTTACCGCCGGTATGTTTACCGATACGCCGACGGAAGAGAAAGAAGAGAGGCAAGCGAGCCGGCATCCTGTGCAGATCTCGGACGAGATACTGCAACCCACCGCTTCCAAGCATTCTACTAGCGAATGTGCAATCTTTGGACAATAAACTGGACGAGCTACACGCACGGATTAACTTCCAGCGGGACATTGCAAACTGTTGTGTACTGGCGTTTACCGAGACCTGGCTGGATCCTATGGTGCCTGACTCTGCCGTCACTCCGACCGGCTTCTCCATCTACCGGCGGGACAGGACTTCCGAGTCAGGTAAAAGGAAGGGAGGAGGGGTATGCTTGATGGTTAACTCTCGCTGGGGCTCAGATGTTGCTGCACTTTCAGCACACTGCTCACCAGACCTGGAGCTGCTATCGATTAAAGTTCGCCCCTTCTACCTCCCACGGGAATTCAGCTCCGTTATTGTCACAGCAGTATACATTCCACCGCATGCGGACAAAACGTGCGCGTTAGAGGAACTTTACGGAGTAATTAATGGACTTGAGGATGCTCACCCTGAGGCGGTTTCTATTGTTGTTGGAGACTTCAATAGGACCAATATGAGGAAAGTTTTACCGAAGTACTATCAGCACATAAACTTTCCTACCCGGGGTGATCACATTCTCGACCATTGCTACTCACAGATTCGAAAGTGTTACAAACCCCTCCCCCGCCCCGCTTTCGGAAAATCGGATCACACCTCCATTATGCTAATCCCTACCTACAGACAGCGCCTAAAACAGGAAAAACCGGTTTCTAGGGCAGTTCAACGCTGGAGTGCTGAAGCCATCAGCACTCTGCAGGACTGCTTTGACACAACAGACTGGCAGATGTTCTTTGTTGCAGCTGATGGGGACATCAATGAATACACAGACTCTGTCTCCTCATACATCTCCAAATGCATCGATGATGTCGTACCTAGGGTCAGTGTTAAGACCTTCCCAAACCAAAAGCCCTGGGTAAATGGTAATGTCCGTGCTAAGCTCAAAGCACGGTCCTCTGCCTTTAACTCTGGTGACCAGGAGGCTTTGGGGAAGTCCAGATGTGACCTGCGGACGGCCATCAGAGATGCAAAGAGAGAATATAGGGACAAGCTGGAGTCCACCTACCTCAGCTCTGACCCCCGACGCCTGTGGGGTGGCCTGCGACACATCACTGGCTATAAAGGGAGAAATAGCAGTGATGATCAGCCTGCCGCCTCTCTCCCTGACGACCTCAACACCTTTTACGGAAGGTTTGAGGCAACCAACCTCCTTCCTTTAGCAAGACTGGCCGAGGACCAGGACGACTTCACTCTGTCCCTGACCGTGGCTGACGTGAGGCGAGAGCTCCAAAGGGTGAACCCCCGGAAGTAGGGCTGGGCGATATGGAAAAAAACATATATCACGATATGGATTATTTTATATCACGATAGCGATATATATCACGATATGCCCTCTTGCTTTACTGGATAGGGGTGTACTTAAAAGTGTGATCCATCACGACCTGTACCACAATTACGCAGATTGTACTGAACGTTTCCATTGAATCTTTAAATAGTAAGATTAAAACAAAGTGCATGACATTTAGTCCAGTGCTTGTGACTTTTAGTGGTTCTTTAATGTAGGCCTACCTTCAGAAGATAAATCAAGTTTAATTTTTTTTAAAAAACTTTCTTTTCAATGTTTGTTCATATGCTATAGCAATAATGATGAGAAAAACATTTTCTTATATGGCCACGTATAAAAATAAGAAAATTAAGAAGTTGGCCATTACACATACGCCCCATTGACCGCTTCAGCCCGTTGGTGCAACAGTGAAGATGGTCCTGTAAACAAACGCAAGTAAACGATGGAGCTGCGTTTTATCTGGATAAAAAGCATATTAGTGTTTACATTTCCCAACCAATTTCATTTTTATCTTCAAGGGTTTATGATCTACGTGGAGTACCAAAAAAAACCTCCATGCTACTTAGAATCTAGATAGTTAAGCTATAAACGCCAAAGACATATACACATATGCTATGTCTATGATAATCGCTGCTAGATGCTCACTGTTCTTGTGCTCCCACAGCTCCTTCACTTTTGAAATACTGAAAAGAAATCTAAACTAACGAAATAGTGCATCTTAAACTACAACTATTTGACCATCATTGAGAAAAATGGAACAGAATCTGCTAATAAATGGCTACACTTGTATTATACTCGTATTATACGGCTCTCCAAAATGTTCAAAAAAGTTCCGTTGATTTGAATGGGCCACCCCAGCATTTGCACGTCTGTAATGTCTTGATTTTCACTGCTGCAATAAAGTAATGACGCTGTCATTAGCAATGGGTGTCGATGCCCAATTGTATAACAGCGGCTGTGGTAACAGTTACACCTTCCTGCAGCGCGTCCATTATTCATTTTTTTTTTAAACCAGAATTAAATTTCGCGGGCTCTCACCGTCAATCATGTCGCAAGCGTATGATGCAAAGCAGCGTAATGTAAAGCGGTGTCGTGTCGCAAAACCACGTTCTCTAAAATGTATCTTAATATTCTTTTTTTACAGTTGTATAAACTTAGAGTTTGCATAATAAGAAAAGCAAAATGTTATATTAGGATGTGAAATTATATTAAAATGTATATTAGCTGTAATAGTGAAAAAATAAGTTTATCACGATAGAAACGATAGAGGAGAAAGGTCACGATAGACACGTTTCTATCGTCCTCACGATATATATCGTCATATCGCCCAGCCCTACCCGGAAGTCATCGGGGCCCGATGGAGTCCCAGGCCGCGTCCTCAGGGGGTGCGCTGACCAGCTTGCGGAGGTATTCACCTCCATATTCAACTTATCACTGCATCTGTCTGAAGTCCCCACCTGCTTCAAGCAGGCCACCATCATCCCCATACCAAAGAAAACATCAGTAACCTGCTTGAATGACTACCGCCCTGTAGCACTGACCTCCACCATCATGAAGTGCTTCGAGCGGCTGGTCAGAACCCACATCTGCTCTACCCTTCCCAACACCCTGGACCCCTTTCAGTTTGCATACCGTCCAAACCGATCAACAGACGATGCCATTGCCCTAGCTACACACACCACCCTCTCCCACCTGGAAAAGAGCAACACATATGTGAGGATGCTGTTTGTGGACTACAGCTCAGCATTCAACACCATTGTGCCTGCCAAGCTCGTCCCGAAGCTCAGGGGCCTGGGTCTTAAAACACCCCTGTGCAACTGGATCCTGGACTTCCTGACGAGCAGACCCCAGGTGGTGAGAATGGGCAACCACACCTCCTCCTCACTGACCCTGAGTACCGGGGCCCCCCAGGGCTGCGTACTCAGTCCCCTCCTGTACTCCCTGTACACGCATGACTGTGTGGCAACACACAGTTCCAACATCATCCTGAAGTTTGCAGACGACACTACCATCCTGGGTCTCATCTCTAACAACGATGAGACCGCCTATAGAGATGAGGTAAGGGTCTTGGCAGAATGGTGCCAAGACAACAACCTGTCTCTCAACGTCTGCAAAACCAAGGAGATGATCGTGGATTTCAGGAAGCTGCAGAGGGGTGTCAGGACCCCATACACATCGAGGGAGCTGAAGTGGAGAGAGTCTCCAACTTCAAATTCCTCGGTGTGTACATCAAGGATGACCTAACCTGGTCCATGCAGGCAGGCTCAGCAGTCAAAACTGCACAGAAGCGGCTATACTTCTTGAGGAGACTCAAGAAGTTTGGCATGTCTTCAAAAACATTAACAAACGTTTACAGATGCACCATTGAGAGCATCCTCTCAGGCTGCATCACTGCCTGGTATGGTAGCTGCTCCGCTGCCGACCGCAAGGCCCTGCAGAGGGTGGTGAAGACGGCGGAGCGTATCACCGGCAGCCATCTCCCCTCCGTGCAAGGCATCTACAACAGTAGATGCCTGAGGAAAGCAAAAAAGATCTTGAAGGACAACAGCCACCCAGGCTATGGACTGTTCTCATTGCTGCCGTCTGGTAGACGCTACCGGAGCATCCGAACACGGACTACCAGACTCACAAATAGCTTTTTCCCCCTGGCTGTAAGGCTTCTGAATCAGAAACACTGAACCACTGAACAGTTTCCACCTCCACCTACTCCCTGCTCCCCCACTCATACAATTCACTTCATAGATATATTTGCACAATTTTTAAAAACTTTTAACTTATTCTTAACATTTCTTTTTAACTTATTCTCACACTTAAACTGCTGCTATCCCTTCTACTGTACTGTAACTGTTGAATGTTAATGTTATATGTTATATTGTTATAATATATGTTGTTCTTTAAATTGTTGTATCTTAATGTTACATTTTTATATGTTTTATTGTCATAGTGTTTATAGAGTTTAATGTTATTTTTTTGGTTTAAGTTATTTGTATGACGTCTACTGCGTAGATGAATGATGCTTGCCAAGTCATAAGAATTTTGCTGTGCTGAAGCAATTTGGTACATGCAATAATAAACACACTTTGACTTTGACTTTGACATAGTGGTCGTCACAGAAAGAGACTAACAGAAATGATGAGACGTGACTTCCTAACAAAGAGACTGTTCTCTGGCATTAGGGCATTAAGCAGACTCTGACTTAATGTTAAAATGATGCATTCATGCGTACATTCACACTGCCCGGGCATGAATATCTACATCCAAATGACGCACAGCGGGTCATTCTTCTAACAGAAGTGGGCATTCATATTTATAGAGTCATTCAGAAGATCCTTTTATGACAAAGCAGCTTACAGCGCAAAGTTTGCATACTTGTGTGCCTTGCGATTGCCCATCCATACAGGTCAGCAAAAGGCTGAGACACAAAAGGGCTGCATAAACAAACACCATAGAGTTATCTTCCCTGGAATTTTGGCATTTAACACGGGTATAAATTATACCAGTCCGCTTTGTTTAAGAATGCCAGTCTACACTACACCACTAGGGTCTATGTAGGGCCAATGTATTATTATACACTTGCATTTGCTCTGGATTTTATACACACATCTGTTCACCAACACCAAGTCAGCATGCAGTGATTTCCATCCAAACATGAAGTCACAGACACTAACCTGTCAGAGGACTGACATGAAGTCACAGACACTAACCTGTCAGAGCATTGACATGAAGTCACAGACACTAACCTGTCAGAGGATTGACATGAAGTCACAGACACTAACCTGTCAGAGGACTGCCATGAAGTCACAGACACTAACCTGTCAGTGGATTGTCCCTCTTGGAGCTGCTTTTCAAGTACTTCAATTTTTTCTAACAGTCTTTTCTCCACCTCCTCCTTTTGGAATTCAAAGTCCCTTAAGGCTTCCGCTAGCGCCACCCTGACGGCCTCCTCCGTCTCCTCCTTCTCTTGCAGCCTCCCCTGCTGGCACCTCTCGGCCAGGAGCGTGTTCTCCGCCTGCAGGTCGCTGAGCTGGGCCGTCAGCTGCGTCTCCTGCTCCTCAGAGCTTTGCCTCCGCTCCTCCTCCTGCTCGTCCCGCTCCTGCAGGAGCCTCCTCAGCCGCTCCTCGGCCTCCTGCTGCGCCTCCTCGGCCCTCTGCTGCAGGGCGGCGACCTCGGCGCGGAGCGCGATGGTCTCCTCCTCGTGCCGCTCCACCAGCTCGGAGATGCAGTGGTCCTTCTCGCGGCGCATGAGCGCGCGCAGCTCGGCCAGGCCCACCTCGTGCTCCTCGTTCTTCTGCTGCAGCTGCCGCGACAGGCTCTCCACCTCGTGCTGCAGCTCCTCGGTCTGCGCCTCCACGTGGCCCTTCAGGTCCTCCTCCTGCTGCACCTTGGCCTCCTCGTACTGGAGGCGCATGTCCTCGGTCTCGGCCTCCTTGAGCGCCATCTCCACCTCCAACTTGCAGCGGACGTCTGCCAGCTCTGACGCACGGGCCTCCAGCTCCAGGAGGCGGCTCTCGAGCTCTGTCTGCTGCTGGCAGTGGAGCTCCTGCTGGCCCTGCAGCTGGGCCTGGTGCTCTTGGGCCAGGCGCTCCAGAGCGTCCCGGTGCTCCTGCTGCTCGGCCTCCAGCCTGGCGCTCTGCCGCTGGCCCAGAGTCTCCTCCAGCTCCCGCAGGTGCTCCTTCTCCACCTCGCGCATCTCCTGGCACACCGTCTCCCGGGTGAGCTCCATCTCCTGCTGGAGGTCCTTCAGCCTGCCTGCCAGTTCGTCTCGGGAGGCCTGGGCGGCTTTGATCTCCTCGGCCTGCTCCGAGAGCTTGCGCTCCAGGTCCTGGAGGGTCTGCGTGTGGGAGCTCCGGAGCTCTTCCAGCGCCTGCTCTCGGTCGCCCTCCAGCTGGGCGATGTCCTTCTCCTTCCGCTCGATAATGCCCTTCAGCTCAAGCGTGGCCCTCTGGACCTCGCGTACGATGCCACGGTTGGCCTCCAGCTCCTCGGTGAGCGAGAGCACCCGCCCCTCGTGGTCTCGCTTCAGGCTCTCCAGCTCGTTCTGGTGGCTCTCGCGGACCTCCTCCTCGTGGCAGTGTTGGAGGCGGCCGAAAACGTCATGCACCTCCACCGCTATGGTTTTGAGGGCGAAGCCGAAGTCCCGCTGCTCCCTGGCGACCAATCCGCGGAAGTGGTGCAGGTCGTCTTTGACGCTCCTCAGGTTGCTCTGGGATTCCTCCACTGCTGCCCGGTAGCGGTCGGCGCACAGCCGGAGCGTGGCGATCCGCGAGTTCTCCCGCTCCAGCGTGGTGGTGTCCAGGATGCGCTTGCTGTCGATGGCGTTGATGACGGACGAGTAGAGCGACTCGACCATCATCTCGGGGCTGCAGGGGTCGCTGATGGGGTTCGGCGAGGTCAGGTTCTCCTCGATCACAAACTCGTTCACCGCCGACATGAAGTCCGACTCGGGACTCTCCGCGAGGGAGTCCAGGTCCAGGGAGCCCTGCTGCAGGACGGGGTCCATGTTGGGGTGCCCGATGGTTTCAAAGTCAAAGGTGTGGGCGTCTATGCTGTCGGGGGACAGGTCCTCCAGGACCGCAGGGACAAGCAGGGCTTGGCAGGCGGGGGGCTGGATGTTGAGGGAGGATAGTGTTTTGGAGGAGGAGGAGGTAGGCGTGGTCCCTGATGTGCTTTCCGATCGGGGGACCGATGATGAGGACCTCTGTGCACTCTGGCTGCAAGAAGTCTGTGGAGGTGATGATAAACGGAGAGGAAGGAAAAGAGAAAAGGGGGTTATCAAGATGGTTATGCTATCCCATGTTTCATTTTGATAAAGCTTAGCATTTCACTGCAGCTGGCTCTGGACCACTCTTTAAAAGGAGCAAACATTTGCTACTTCAGTTGAGAAATGCCAGCGTGTACACGCTTTTGTGAATGGATGGATTGGATTTATTATGTGTGTGTGTGTGTGTGTGTGTGTGTGTGTGTGTGTGTGTGTGTGTGTGTGTGTGTGTGTGTGTGTGTGTGTGTGTGTGTGTGTGTGTGTGTGTGTGTGTGTGTGTGTGTGTGTGTGTGTGTGTGTGTGTGTGTGTGTGTGTGTGTTGTGCTCCAGAAAACAAAACAATTCTACTCCTCACCTTTTGTTGGCTTAGTAAGTCAGTGATGGTTTGAGACATCTCGTCTACACTTTGAGCAGCCTGGACCAACTGATGGAGCATCTCAACATGCCGATTCAAAGGCTCAAAGTCACACAGCGTAGGAACCCTAGAGGACAAACTGAGGTTTGTATTGTGCAGAGAAATGTGTTTAGATATCGTGGGGAAACATTAAAATGTGAAGCAACTCAAGTATTGCAATGACTATTCTGAGTGTGATGGTTTAGTATGGCGATAGTTTAGCAACAACATGTCACATACAGTATAGTACAAGCACAGTTATCTGTACCGTCACATTAACAGCAGATTAAAACCGGTGTCATATTAACAGACTGCAGAAACATATTACAGCAGTGAATATGTAGTTCCCTACCTGAGGAAAGGCTGGACCTCGTAAGGACAGCTCGATTTTAGATACTGCAGGTCCTCAAGGGAGATGTCTGGAAGGTCAAAATCAAACTTGCGAGGCTTTCGAGTCTGAAAGTCAAAGAGGAAAACACACAGGTCCATCAGCTCACCCGTCCACAAGTCATTACACTGCTACTGCACCTATGGACATGCATGTATGTATCTTAATGTGCACAACACACATACTTGTATGGAGGTATTATCTTAATACTCACGCAAAATGACAGAGGAGGCCATGAATCAAGTCCTCGAAACAGACGATTTCTGAGGAATGACTTCCCTGGGAAAGAGATCATAGCAAGAGTTTAAAAACTAGAAAACACAGCTAGATCATGGAACATGTCTTCAGTCGAAAACACGTTATAATGAGACTTAGTGAAGTGACATACGAGTGACATAGAGATTTATAATGAGGCTTAGTGAAGTGACACAAGAGTGCCATAAAGTACTCACTGAATAACTTCCCAAAGGTTTCCCTCTTGACCTTTTCAGCTTCATAGAGCCGTTTTCCATCCTTCACAAGTGCAATGGCCCACTGGGAAGAGAGACAAAGTCAACTCACAATGCATCACATAAACAACTATAATGTACTAATAACCACGGCTAAAAACAAGCAAACACCACCCACACAGCTGAGGCCATTCAAAAAGCCATCAAAATCTGTCACTCTGTTATAACTTTTCTCAAACTCTTTAAAAAGTGTGTGTGCTTGTTTGTGATTTCAATGGCACTATTATTCACAGACGCTGGAGGGCCAAAGAGCCTTCAGTAGAGTATAGTGGTTTGTCACTGACCGCTCTGTAGTGTCTGATGAACATCTTCCTCCTGACCACCTCCACCACGGCCAGGCAGTACATCTGGGGGACGGTGCTGAGGGCGTCCACCACGCGCACCCTCTCCGAAAGCTCCGTCAGCAGCCTCAGCAGCGCCTGCAGCTTCTCCCCGTCCTGGTCCGCGTGGAGCATCACGTAGCAGCACCATCTACAGAGGGCAACCAAGCCCATGCGGTTCAGTTAGCCAGAACTCTTCTGGTGCAATGGACCGCTCTGAAAGCGCCAAAGTCGCTCAAGCGTATCACACACACACACACACTCACGCACACACTCACGCACACACTGACGCACACACTGACGCACACACAACGCACACAACACATACACAACACACACAACACACACAACACACACAACACACACAACACACAGGACTGGTCCGAACGAGAGGGGGGGGGGGGACCTACTTGAGACGGACTTGTAAGTTGTTAGCGAGTTCCTGTTTGGCAGTGGTGCACTTCTGTTTGATATCCAGCAGCTTCCTGTGGTTGGTCAGCATGATCATCAGCTGGTTTGCGTGACTCAGACACAGGTCAGGGAGCACAGAGGTGTCCTTCAGGTTTTCAGCCCTCTGCTGATTGGCCAGAAATCCCTGGAGGGTAGGGAGAAGAGAAGAAGGCCCTTGTGAGCATTCTGGGAAGACTTTCAGTGTCTACTGACAGGAGTGAAATAAAGCAGGAGGCAGCTGTGAAGGAATACTTAACGCTTGAGTCACACTACAGACCTCCAAACTCACATTACAAACAACTCAACAACCATAGAACAGACAACTCACATAACCTTATTTAGCTATTAGTGGTGTTTGTTAGGAGAACACTGCCAACTGACAAGACGCAAGCAGCACTAGAAAGATCAGTCTTTTTAACAACAGAGGTTTTGGGCAGAGAGGAAGCAGTGTGTCCGAGAGCTTCCCAGATACAACCCGCAGGCACAAGCCAAACACAGAAGGCACAGTAGTGCGTAGAAATTAGTGGAGTACAGCAGAGGACATGGGGACATACATAGGTAGAAAGGTATACTTGTCACAGGTGAATTATTTATACCTGGATTTACCTATCTGACTTGGGTTTTACTGCTAGACAGACACGTATTGCTGTGGATTGACATACAAGTACATCTTTCTGTCAGTGCTATGGCAAACTAGCTTTAGATGGTCAGGTCTTAGTCCTCAAGCCATTGTGTTTAATGATGGACTCCACTGCTTGCTTGCTTGCTTGTCATTGTACTGCTTGAACTACATTATCTGGCCATATTTAATGCCATTGCTCTCATGCTGCATGAACTGTGATTCTAAATCAGCTAGCTAACAGCTTAGACTGTGCTGTGGGATGATGTGTTCTTCACAGAAAAACAAACAACCATGGGCCCTCTGGGTTAAACCGATTACATATGGTAGGCTATAGGATGACTGTCAAAGACTTGTGAGAACAACTCTCATGTGTGACAGGAATGCAGTAGACTTAAGCTAGCCAAAGTTGCCTGTGCAGATCGGGGTGTGGTGGTGGGGTGGAGTGCAATATCAGATTAACTATCTTAACACAGTAGCTGAGAGTGGCTGATTTCTTGTACATCTGCCTACCTGAGCAAGTTCCTTCTGTTCATTGACTAACTTTTTACAGCTTGCAATCATTTGGTCGAGGGCATACAGTCTGTCCTCCAGGCCCTTGATGGCCTTCATGTTCTGATTATCCAGTTTGGCAATCGTATCCCGGCAATCTCCTAAGAATGGCTGAATGATACGTGGGTCCAACTGTAGGATTAAAAAACACACAAACACACACACACACACACACGTATGGTTCAAGGGTCAAGGGTTAGATCTACAAAATGCAGTATACAATATTGCTCTCAGTCTTCCAAGCCTTTCTAATAGCATAATTCCGTGTGATTGGTGCCAGCTCGTTTCTGAAGCTAGTTTCAGGGAACATATCTGCAGGTGAAAGATAAGGTTTGGACTGCGTGTCCCCACTATGGCCTCTGAAAGGTACTGTGACATTTAACAGTCAGACTATTCAAGCAGGCCAAACAGAAGCTGATATTCCTATTCCCCCGGCTGGTTCAGCAAACACTTGGTGTACTGATAACAAAGGTATAGCTAACTTATAAAGTCTACTATTCGTGTCAAACAGGAAAAAGACGTGTACTCGGAATAGCCCCATTTCAACCTGGTGTGTGTTGCGGCTGCGTTATCTGTATTTTCAATGATTTTAGAGCCACCCTTGAGACGTGCGTCTCTAGTTGGCAGTGGTCATGTTCTAACCTGTTAATATGTGCCCCTTGAATGATGAAGAACAGGTAACACGGCCATAACGCCAAAGTGTATGTACTGCTCTGATGGCAGCTTTAATTCAGTGTCTGCTCCCCATAGTGCCAGTCAGTGACTGTGTTCGACATAGTTTAGGGTACCTCCTCATACATCTCCATAACACTGTCTGTAGTCCACCTATGACAGAACCAAAAAAAAGCAGGTTCTTACCCTGTTGATGGAATCGAAACACTTGCGCACCACCGACTCTACGTCATTGGGCCGGTCCTGGACATTGATCCAGTCCAGTAGGGTGACGTTGAAGGACAGCCCGGTGCAGGGCCCCTTCTCGGGCGAGTCCGCCTCCTGCATCGCTGACTTTAGCTCGCTGCTGTCCGTCATCTGCCCGTCGCCGCGGGGGACGTCAGCCGCCTGGGGAGAAGCTCCGCCCGTGGCGGTGAAGGAAGGAGCACTCCTCAGTGCGTCGGTGCCACGGGGCGTGACCGACTGGGCCGAGCGCTCCTCCTCTTCGTCGTCGTCGTCCTCCTCCTCCTCCTCATCCCCCGGCCTCGGCACGGGCGAGCTGGACTTCCCCAGGTTCTCGCGGTAGCTGTGACGGGTCAAGCACTCCAGCAGGGGAATCTTGGCCATGACTGATACAGCCGTCCCCAGTCTACACACAGCCACAAATTCAATTCAATTTTGTGGTGTTTTTTTAAACTGGGTCCAAGAATCCACATGTGACCTATACCTCACCTCTGATACTACTCATGTTTATTCAAATGTTAACTACAAACAGGGAGGATGTACGCTTCCAATGAAATTACTACACATTGATAACAATTAATTGCTATTATTTGCACTGTTAATTTATGTTTTGTTTTTATGTGTGTGTGTGTGTGTGTGTGTGTGTGTGTGTGTGTGTGTGTGTGTGTGTGTGTGTGTGTGTGTGTGTCTGAGTTGGCCGCTAGGGTTGAATATATTCTAGGGGAAGTCCTGGGAGACAGTCACTTACTTGGTAAGTTTTATTTTGATGTCCTCAAAGTCTTGCTGATAGTTCATGTAAGCTGTATCAAACTTCAAGAGGAGCTTTTGATAGGATAGCGTGCAGTCATCGAGGTTGGCCATGATAGCAGCCCAGCCTTGGTGTTGCAGATGTTCATCATGTACCAGGCGTTCACAGAAGGAGCAAAGTTTCTTGGCAACTTCATACATTTCCTGTTAAAGACAGGGCACAAACCAAAATATATTGTACTGGTAATGGAACAACACATTAAGATACCTAACCTTGATGCAATGTGTGAATGAACAAACCAAAACAAAATGAAGGCCATTAGGTGACTTTTCTAGATGAATGTAGTTCAGTAAAGGCCAATGTGCAAAGCTGACCTACAATAGAGTAACCTTAAAAAACATCAGAGGAGAAAAGATTTTTATTCAAGTTAAAACAAGACAAGTGGGAACACAACAGTGCGTGATGAGAAGAGAGACTAAGAATGGAAAAGCAGATAACGAGTTACACTTTAACCACTGCAGGAAATGAAATGACTTTTGGTATGAATGTAAATAAGGCCATAAAAGGCAGGGGGGGGGGGCAACTGCACAATGCGTCAACGTTAGCTACAGCAGTGATGTCTCAAGCTATCGTCAATCATCCATCCATCTTTGCCAGTCAGGCAACTACACCAGAAAGCTGAGTGACGACCTCGGTACCAGCGGAAAAAGCATTTCTGCTTAACGACTAAATGTAAAAACCTCACCACTGCAAGTTGTGTTCGTGAGGCAACGGTGTGAAAGACTGCTGGCATCATGAGAGACTCCTCCACCTTCAGCTCCATCTCGTTCTCGATCGAGAAGGTGGTCTTGGGGATGGTGGGGGCACGGTCACAGAGAATCATCTCCTTATTGAACAGGAAGATGGGGTTGGTTTCCTGTTGAGAGAGAAAAAGAAGAGGGTGTCTGTTATTACATAGAATATTTAAATCACTAAACTCATTTTTACACAACATTATTTAAACAAATAAAATTGGTGACAGGTTAACCAATAGCATCCATTCTTCAAAAGAAATGTCAGTAAATTGATCTAAATGTTCAGCTACATCCTACTATAAATGCAGTCACTAGAGTACGTACGTACAATACACTATGACACGTTATCCAAAGCAGAGATACACTGCCCATTTCTATCGACCTGTGAATATGACAACTATACATATCCTTGATCGATTTACCTATACATGTGCGGACTATATTCATCCTAGACTTACAACAATTTAACTTTTTGTACTATCATACAACACAGGGTCTAATTTAGCTCTGAACTGAGGTAACGGCCACCAACTGCCAGGCAGGCTCCCACTGGCGCATAATGCCAAGCATCTGGCTAGGCACAACATTCAAGTTCCAGAGGGACAGAGCAAACACCACTGCCATCTGGATAGGCCACAGTGGATCAGATTCACACACCGTGTCACTTTAGCCTCTATTTGAATTCTACACCATGGTTGTCTATGGCGATAGCTGCTAAACTGAAGGGAAATTGTAAGCATTTACAAAAGAATCCTGTTACTAACAAGTATGGACAAAACAAGTATTTTCAATCTTTATGGCAGCACTATATCTTAGGTTCTGTTTCTCTGTACATTATTTCATGTAATGGTACTTTCACATGAAAATGATTTATTTAATCAGTAAAAGTTGATTACTTAATTACATTAATAAAGGAGGTCTTTAAACATGCCTAACAAGATCCCTCAGATGCCTGAGGCAAAACATATCATTCAAAATATGTGAAGCCTTATGCATACTTGTATATGGAACATTTGATGCCGGTTGGGACTAGGCCCACCAGTTTTGCAAGACAGCTTCTCAACTGCATTTCACGAGTACACACTCTTTAACGAACCCGGAAGGACTGATGAGAAATGATGTTCAGTTATTCGATTATGTTCAGTTATTCAATTATGTTCAGTAATGCTGTGCAGCTGTGTCTAATAAACAGTTCCTTTTACAGAGTAAGGTCTAGTTCAGACTGACAGCCCAATTCCGATTTTTGGCATTTCCAGATTGTATCCAGATTGATTACTGAAAGTCTGGACAGCAGAAACCCACATGAAATCTGGTTTTGCAGATTGGATCCAAACCACAATTGGAGGTGGTTTGAAATGAGATTCCAATCAGATTTATGTAGATGTGTCTCAGTCTGGACACTCAACTCAGATTTCAAAGTATCTTTCGCGTCACTCACAATGTGACACACAACAACAGCATAAAATCTAGATCGACGGGAGACCTGGAATTCCTGCTGCTATTGGGGGGTACCATAGAACCTACACTGATTGATTCATTAACGCTATGGAGGAGTGTCGGCATGACAACATGGAGAACAACAGTGGACAGATGCCAAAATAAATGGTCTGCTGTCACTTTGGGGGAAGGGGGGGCTCTGTACAAAGTTGGAAAAAACCTATTGTAGTTACTGATAATTAGATATGTTGGTGATGTATGTACTATCAAAATCCAAATAATCACTTGCAAATAACAGTGCGAACAGTAGTCTCAAATGATCTGATTTGCGAAACAAATCTGATTTGACTGTAGTCTGACCATAGCATAAGACACCAATTACATCTTCTGACTGTTTGAACACAGCAACATATGCAGAGGTTTCAACTTCCTGGCCAGCAGAGAGGCTTATCTGTTTTTTCATGCAGAGGGACAAAACAATTGTATTTCTGTATGCCTGACTCTGCCAGCACAGCAGTATTGGGTGAAAGGTCCTTCATCATTGCTCTGGAATAGAAACTAAGGTCTTTGGAATGATATGAACTGTCTGCAAAATACCAGCTGCTCCTTCCAGTAGAGCTCAATAGAACAGCCAACATACTGAAAGTATGCCTGGACATCATCTGTTTGACCTGCTGCCCCCTGGGACACGCTTCAGGCCCATCATATCACTGACAAACAGACTTCAGAACAGCCTCTACCCCAGAGCCATACGAGAACTGAACACTGCCAAACACCAACACTGACTGTTTGGAACCTGTGTGACCATCTCTGCTATAATACTTATAGCCACGTTTATAGAGCACTGCGCAGATGTTTACATTTGAACTGCACCTCTATATGTATATATTCCTTACTGTTCTACTTGTACATAAGGCCACTGCAATTCAGCAACATTTTGACAAACTCACATGCAATATTGCTTCTGCTTTTTTTTTTTATAATATCGTATTGTTTTATATATTTTTCTTCTATATGTTGCAGCAAAATTATACATTTTATATTATATTTATATTAAAATGGGCTTATTTGTTTTATTATTTTCTATTTTTAAGTGCTGTTTGCTATGTGTGACAGCATCGTCATGACTGATAATCAATTTCATTGTATTCTGTGCCATGACAATAAAGGCATTTATTTATCAATCTGCTTTCCACAGTGCCAGATAAGTGTCTTTCATGGGGTCCAGCTGTATAGTTTCACAACATTCTTTAGTAATGGAATTAAATTTACTTTCTATTTCTCAAATCAGCATCAACAACAGGTCAATTAACCAGGCAGAGGCAACCCTTGATCTGTTATTCTCCAAATACACACCGACAACACACAGCTATGGATGAGATTATTCATGATCCATGAGATGGAACAAAGCACTGCCTTATTGTAAGACCACTCACAGTGCCTGCACTGTAGCTGCAAACTCGTCGATCTGCAACCATGCACTCCCCTCCGTTGACCACCAGGACCTGATGCTGAGTTGCAATCTTGTATTTGACTTGGATGGCATGTTTGAGATCTCCCACCCTGCAAGAAAATAAATACACACAGTTCAGAATTTAATTCCACGTAGTTCCCCAAAAAACTGTCTGGCATTCCGTTATTATTTTTCATATCATTTGGACTAGTTTAAAGGTCAAAGGCACTCATAATTAGACTAAAACATTTACCAAAACATTGCAAACCCTTTCTTTAGAATATGGTGTATCTTCCAAAAAGGCAAAGAATTACCGTCCTTTAGTAGTAATTTCTGTGTTATAAACATAGATCATGAAACTATATAGAAACTGTATTTGAAAGTAGATAGGCTACTTAAGTTCATTACTTGCCAGATGCACTCAGTGAACCTAGCCAACAGATGAACTTACGTTTGGACGGCAAGTTCAGTATCAAAAGTAAGTGTGCTTCCATTGTTGACCTGGAACACATACAACTTCATGTTGAATTCTCCAAAACTCTGTAGCGCTGCCTTCCTGGTTCATTTAGTCCTGTTGGGGTAGAAAGACACCTAATCAGGCAAATAAGGACACAAAAAAAGGGGCCACTGTAATCAGAGTAATTTACACATAACCAATGTTTGCTATTATACAATTCCAATGAGGTTTCTTCAATATATTGGTCTGTGAGGGTATTGTTCACGTAAATGAATTGCTTGATCCCTACCTTGACTTGCTGCAAATGTAGTCTTGACACCAATAGCTGATGTTCACCACGTTGAACATCAATGTCTGTTGTTAAAATCCCTCTGCATGTCTGAAAGGACAATTATATCGTTACCAATTATTTTTCTCTTGTGATTTCCGACAGGCGATGTCACCGTGTTGCAACTTAAGTTAATTCGACCCAAGTTTAAGACACATAACTGTCAAGTGAGAACTATGGGAGTTACAGGAAAATCAAACGGCTATGGACCAATACAAATACTCCCAAACTGTAACAAAACCGTCTGCTCACTTCAACACCTTGACTTTACCTAAATATACTACTGAGACAGTCCAAGACGTCATCTGGGTCGATCTTACAGGCAAACAGACCTCATACTCATATCAACATGATCAATTCGGCAGTAACATAACAAATGTACATCTAATGAAACACTGTTATCTAAAAGCCAACAACAGAATATTCAGGCTGAGTCATGTTGGGAGCTAGCTAGTTAGCCAATGTAGCAAGCTATCTGAGCTAGCCTCGCCACAGCTAGCTACATGCTTTGTAAACATACCGTGGACGGCAGCCAAGCCTGCTGTTTTCACCTTGGGATGAAAACAGAAACCGACTAGTCCATATAGGCTTGCTTATGTGCGTTCAATCCTGGATATTTTTTCATAGGCATGTATTAAAGGTCTTTAATTGTCCCCCACTCTAAACTACAATATGAAAGTGTCCAGAAAAAGGGCCAGATGACCACGTCTCGAATTGTCTGAATTGATGTTTGACCATATAGTGTAGAGCAAGGGTTGTGCCTGTAAAGGCATTATGAAGTACAGGGCCTCGCTCTCACTGACTAGTAAGTCATTGTACAACGGGCTGAGATACAGTAACTTTAGAGTACGCTGGCAGTATCATATATTGCATCATGTAAAACAGCTGGGCAGTCTACAAACATACAGCGAACGGAGCATAGCCTAAACGTAGCTGTTTATGCCCCATTAATCTGTTATTACTGAGGACACGGTGTAGGTGATGTCTTAATGTCACGCCTTTGTTTAGTTGTCCTGTCTAGATGGGGGCCCAGACGCATCCCAGACGTTTTACTAATTAACCAGCTAACAGCTAGCTGCCTGTGCTGCATCAGTTAATGCAATTAAGACACAAGCTATCAAATGGTATGACAATAAGTACGACTTTCTGTAGTAGTAATGATCAACGCTTAAAATGGTCTGTCGTTCATGTGCACTAGTAGTTAGACATTTTAGGATATAAAAGGCAGACTTAGTTAACCCATGTGCTAACCTACCAAAAATGCAACCAGCTAGCATAAAAGCAGCTGGTGGACGTCAATACTGCACAAGATCTGTCAGAATACGACCAAAATAATGCTATCCTAGCTTCATTACACTCGCCTTTATGGAAAGACTGATGTTGCAGATTAGACGGGTCAACCACATATAAAGTACTTTCCAACATGACTAAGAATATAAACAAAATTCGGAAATTGTAGAGTCTCTTACCTCCGCTTGATAAATCGCATCCTCTGCTTTGGCGAGCTAGCATACCTTCCTAGCTTATTGATAGGGTTGAGCCAGCTAGCTGTGCATAAAGGCTAGCTACTGTTACCTCGCAAGAGAATTAGCAGAAAATAGCAACCTTGCTTGCTTAATATTTACACTGCTTTTATTTGACATACAACCTTGATTCAAGGCAGGTCTATGTCAATTTTAATGAAACGGTTCATATTGTTCGTCGTGTAAATTACGATTTACTGATTAATTAATATTGCTGCTGACATCGACCCCTTCCTCTGGAGTTGTGTAACACAAGCTAATATTCCAGCAGCAGGCTAACGCTACTGTGTTTTGTTGTTGTCGTCTTCGTCACTGCGCAGCGAGATGCACTGTGGGATAGGGCTAGAGGGATGCATGACCGCAACATTACCATGGGTGGGTCAGGATTGTATTTATTGTATCTTATTGGTTGTTTCAATTAAATAAAACAGTTTTGGTCTCGCCTGTCAGCTGCCCCGACTGTCTATGTCCAATTATTTCAAAGCCCTTCTTTATTATGTTAATTCTCTTTCATGGTTGGTAGTATTTTAAGAGGAATTGCAAGTCAAGTATTGCTTTACACTAGTCTGGGAAGTCCCGCCCCACTTCTTCCGGCCAAATTGATGAATGCAGTGAAGGGGCAGGGAATTCCCAGACAAGCTTTACACGGCTGTAATGAAACATATTAGTAAACGTGCAATGTGCAGACTTGGCCTACCATAGCCTGCAAATTATATACAAACACGATACAAAAGCCTGCAAATACAAGCTCAATTTGGAAACGTAGCCTACTTATTCACCTCAGAAATGTCGTTATTGTAGGTCATTTTACACTTTAATTTGATTTAAAAAAAAATGTACAGCATCTCAAAGAAACCTAAGCCAAACTCATGAGAACATGTTCCTCCCTATCTGTATCTGACGAAGGCCCTCATTTATAAAACGTTGCGTAGAAACCATCCTACATTTTATTCTAAGACATTTCCTGAAATGAGCGTAAGTGAGATCCACAGTAAACAGACGTACACACAAAAAACACAAACAGAGCGCATCCTCAATGCACAAACTCTCTGTGACAGTGGCAAACAAGAAAGAAACATGTAAACAGAAGAATTAAAGTGAGGCTGACATCGACGTTCTGCTGATGGAACAGCAGATGCGGGCCAAAACATCGTTAGAAAAGCCTGTCTGGTGGCGTAATGGCAAAAGCAAAGTATTTGACATGTAGAAGGCACGTCTCCGAAGCACCAGCGGCCGCAACTGTCGCACTGCTGCTCCAGCATCGGAGTCTCGCTGGCCATCCAAGCTCCAGGTAAGGCCAAAGCTGGGAATTGGTACAATTCGCATGTGCGAGAGTCGCCATTCGCTTCAGAATTGGTACAATTCGCATGTGCGAGAGTCGCCATTCGCTTCACGCGAATCAGGCACAATTCGAGTGGGCGAGAGTCGACACTTTGGGCGCATATGAGACATACAGTATGGCTCATATGGAGCTAAGGTCTTGTCTGCGAACGGGTACAATTCGCATGTGCGAGAGTCGCCATTCGCTTGGCACAATTCGAGTGGGCGAGAGTCGCCACTTTGTGAATGAAGCGCGCTTCACTTAGGACGCGAACTATAAAGACGACAACTCATTCAAAGACAAAACAAATAGCTACACGTAACCTATAAACGTTGTTGAGACTTTTATTAAAGATCTTACTCATTCTCGTGGTCGGTAACAACAACAATAACAAAACAGAGACAAATAGCCACACGGTCAAGCAATGTAATTTATTACGTTCTACGAATCCAACTGATACAAACATGTAGCCTACTGTTCGGGTAATAATCTACAGCAACTCTTGACTTCTATTGAAAGAGATTTAGAAATCCTCAAAACCTGGTTTGATGTTAATAGATTGTCACTCAATAGAAAAATAAAAAACTAATTCATGGTCTTTGGAAATCGAAAAGGAAATAGGTAAGGACATTCAATTAAAAATAAGTGATGCTGAACGAGTGACCGAGATAACATTTCTAGGAGTGGTCATTGACCATAAATTAACATGGAAACCACATGTTTATTATATCAAAGGAAAGATCTCTAAGATGATAGCAATTTTGTACAAATCAAGAAGCATGTTAAACTATAAGGCCTTACATATGATTTACTGTTCACTTATACTTCCCTACATATCATATTGTGTGGAAGTCTGGGGATTGACATATTAAACAACTGTCAATGAAATCATTATTTTACAAAAACGAGCCATAAGGATAATAAATAAGGTTGATTATTACTGTATGCACCCACTTACCCATTGTTTATGAAATCATTTGTTATGAAATTTAATGATCTGGTATATTATAAAATAATGCAAATAATGTATCGAGCTAAATCAAACCAACTCCCAGTCAGCATACAAAGGTTTTTCTCATTTCAAGAGACAAAATATAATCTCAGAGATGTCTGTAAATTTAGTGTACCAAATGCCAAAAAATTAATTAAAAGGAGATGTATATCTGTTGTTGGAATTTCATTATGGAATGATGCTAACATAATCTTAAAAAAGTGTAAGACATTTTTTGTTTTCAAAGGGATGGTAGCTAAAGCAATTTTTGAGGGCTACAAGTGTCCATAATGTATGCAGGATTTTGTGCTGTTTATTTGGGATCTTGCTTCATTGCTCTTCTTGTGACTAACTTTTTGGAGGCAATTCTTTTGTTTGTTTTTTTATTTCCATTATATGTATTACTTGTAAAAAATAAAAAATAAATGCATATGTTGATGGGTAGCTTAAATTGGTCAAACAGGACAGGCTTAAATACAAGCATTATGCTTCAGCTTGTGCCTTTTCAGTCACTTTGAATGTATTATTATTTGTGTTGAACTTGTTTGTTGTTACTGTGTGTGACTGAATAAAAACATAATCAATATCAACTTACATTACCACTGCACACTCACAACCTTACAGATAATGTATTGTATAGCATTTGTATTCAGTATGATATGACAGCGCAAGATATATGGGGTATGAGTAGTTGTAACATTGGCAGCAATAGTTGGTCATTAGCGCAGATATACAGGTACAAGTCATGTCAAGTCAAGTCAACTCTTTTATTGTCAGATACACAGAACAACAGAGTTGGACTGGGCACTGAAATGCTTAAGACAGGACACCATACCACACTACCATAGATACTAAACATAAATACACATATTAAACAGATACTAAACAGATAAACAACCTACATGAGCTAAACTGAACATGAGCTGGACTGAGAAAGTAGTGCAAACAGCAGTAAAAGTGAGCCAGTGAAGAGTAAAGTGGCAAGTGTAAAGTGAGGAGTGCATTATTGTTCATTTAGGAGTCTGATGGCCTTAGGGTAGAAACTGTTCTCCAGTCTGCGGGTGCGAGACCGGACACTTCGGAACCGCCTACCAGAAGGCAGCAGGGTGAACAGTCTGAAGGATGGGTGATGACAGTCTTTTAGGATCCTGCCAGCTCTTCAGAGGCATCTTTTAAGGTAGATGTCCTGAAGGGATGGGAGTTTCCTGCCGATGATGAACTCAACGGATCTGACCACACTGCGTAGGGCCTTACGGTCCATGGCTGTGCAGCTTCCAAACCACACTGAGATGCTAACAGTCAAGATGCTTTCTATAGTGCATCTATAGAAGTTGGTGAGGATGTCTGGATTCATGCCAAACTTCCTGAGTCTCCTCAGGAAGAAGAGGCGTTTTTGGGCAGCTTTGACCACCTTGTCAGTGTGGGCAGACCAGGTGAGATCATTGCTGATGTTGATATGATATAAGTACAATGCAACGGAATCTAACCAAAGGAACCATAGCAGAAGAGTGCAGAGTATTCTGCATAGTGGTAGGCCTAATATAAAAATAAATAGATGGGATGTATACAGTATGATATGACAGTACAAGATATATGGGGTATGAGCAGTAGTAACATTGGCAGCAATAGTTGGTCATTAGTGCATATATGATACAGGTACAGGTGAAGGTAGCAATAGAGGTTATGAATGAGGTAAGACATGATAAGATATATAAGTACAATGAATATGAGGTAAGAGTCATGAGGCATGATATGACATAAATAGATATGAATACACTATAAAATGTTAAGTGGCTGAACAAAAAAAATACCAATTCAACACCCACAAGGTAGTTTACACAGCACCAGGTTACAACCATCAAGGCGGCTCCTGGCCTGTTGTTTAGGTTGATGGGCCATCAGACCTAGCCTGGTGACACCAGCCTACGTATTTCCGCCTGAATTGATTTAATGAAATGGAGTCACAGTCTGGTAACGGCCAGGCTACATCAGACCTGGTTCCTGGCTTTTTTGTGTCTTGGAACCAGAGCTCTTACACTCTGATTGTTTGTTTTTGAAATAAATGACATGAAATGACATTGCTTGAACGTGTAGCTATTTGTCTCTGTTTTGTTACCGACTTTCAACCACGAGAATGAGTAAAATCTTTAATAAGAGTCTCAACAACGTTTATAGGCTACGTGTAGCTATTTGTTGTGTCTTTGTGAGTCAACAACGTATATGTCTCATATGCGCCCGTCTCTGTGCAATTCACATCGCGTGTCTTTGTGAGAATTGTCAACAACGTAGCCATACTGTATGTCTCATATGAGCCATACTGTATGTCTCATATGCGCCCAAAGTGTCGACTCTCGCCCACTCGAATTGTGCCTGATTCGCGTGAAGCGAATGGCGACTCTCGCACATGCGAATTGTACCAATTCTGAAGCGAATGGCGACTCTCGCACATGCGAATTGTACCAATTCCCAGCTTTGGCCTTACCTGTCATATGAGACATACAGTATGGCTACGTTGTTGACAATTCTCACAAAGACACGCGATGTGAATTGCACAGAGACGGGCGCATATGAGACATATACGTTGTTGACTCACAAAGACACAACAAATAGCTACACGTAGCCTATAAACGTTGTTGAGACTCTTATTAAAGATTTTACTCATTCTCGTGGTTGAAAGTCGGTAACAAAACAGAGACAAATAGCTACACGTTCAAGCAATGTCATTTCATGTCATTTATTTCAAAAACAAACAATCAGAGTGTAAGAGCTCTGGTTCCAAGACACAAAAAAGCCAGGAACCAGGTCTGATGTAGCCTGGCCGTTACCAGACTGTGACTCCATTTCATTAAATCAATTCAGGCGGAAATACGTAGGCTGGTGTCACCAGGCTAGGTCTGATGGCCCATCAACCTAAACAACAGGCCAGGAGCCGCCTTGATGGTTGTAACCTGGTGCTGTGTAAACTACCTTGTGGGTGTTGAATTGGTATTTTTTTTGTTCAGCCACTTAACATTTTATAGTGTATTCATATCTATTTATGTCATATCATGCCTCATGACTCTTACCTCATATTCATTGTACTTATATATCTTATCATGTCTTACCTCATTCATAACCTCTATTGCTACCTTCACCTGTACCTGTATCATATATGCACTAATGACCAACTATTGCTGCCAATGTTACTACTGCTCATACCCCATATATCTTGTACTGTCATATCATACTGTATACATCCCATCTATTTATTTTTATATTAGGCCTACCACTATGCAGAATACTCTGCACTCTTCTGCTATGGTTCCTTTGGTTAGATTCCGTTGCATTGTACTTATATCATATCAACATCAGCAATGATCTCACCTGGTCTGCCCACACTGACAAGGTGGTCAAAGCTGCCCAAAAACGCCTCTTCTTCCTGAGGAGACTCAGGAAGTTTGGCATGAATCCAGACATCCTCACCAACTTCTATAGATGCACTATAGAAAGCATCTTGACTGTTAGCATCTCAGTGTGGTTTGGAAGCTGCACAGCCATGGACCGTAAGGCCCTACGCAGTGTGGTCAGATCCGTTGAGTTCATCATCGGCAGGAAACTCCCATCCCTTCAGGACATCTACCTTAAAAGATGCCTCTGAAGAGCTGGCAGGATCCTAAAAGACTGTCATCACCCATCCTTCAGACTGTTCACCCTGCTGCCTTCTGGTAGGCGGTTCCGAAGTGTCCGGTCTCGCACCCGCAGACTGGAGAACAGTTTCTACCCTAAGGCCATCAGACTCCTAAATGAACAATAATGCACTCCTCACTTTACACTTGCCACTTTACTCTTCACTGGCTCACTTTTACTGCTGTTTGCACTACTTTCTCAGTCCAGCTCATGTTCAGTTTAGCTCATGTAGGTTGTTTATCTGTTTAGTATCTGTTTAATATGTGTATTTATGTTTAGTATCTATGGTAGTGTGGTATGGTGTCCTGTCTTAAGCATTTCAGTGCCCAGTCCAACTCTGTTGTTCTGTGTATCTGACAATAAAAGAGTTGACTTGACTTGACATGACTTGTACCTGTATATCTGCGCTAATGACCAACTATTGCTGCCAATGTTACAACTACTCATACCCCATATATCTTGCGCTGTCATATCATACTGAATACAAATGCTATACAATACATTATCTGTAAGGTTGTGAGTGTGCAGTGGTAATGTAAGTTGATATTGATTATGTTTTTATTCAGTCACACACAGTAACAACAAACAAGTTCAACACAAATAATAATACATTCAAAGTGACTGAAAAGGCACAAGCTGAAGCATAATGCTTGTATTTAAGCCTGTCCTGTTTGACCAATTTAAGCTACCCATCAACATATGCATTTATTTTTTATTTTTTACAAGTAATACATATAATGGAAATAAAAAAACAAACAAAAGAATTGCCTCCAAAAAGTTAGTCACAAGAAGAGCAATGAAGCAAGATCCCAAATAAACAGCACAAAATCCTGCATACATTATGGACACTTGTAGCCCTCAAAAATTGCTTTAGCTACCATCCCTTTGAAAACAAAAAATGTCTTACACTTTTTTAAGATTATGTTAGCATCATTCCATAATGAAATTCCAACAACAGATATACATCTCCTTTTAATTAATTTTTTGGCATTTGGTACACTAAATTTACAGACATCTCTGAGATTATATTTTGTCTCTTGAAATGAGAAAAACCTTTGTATGCTGACTGGGAGTTGGTTTGATTTAGCTCGATACATTATTTGCATTATTTTATAATATACCAGATCATTAAATTTCATAACAAATGATTTCATAAACAATGGGTAAGTGGGTGCATACAGTAATAATCAACCTTATTTATTATCCTTATGGCTCGTTTTTGTAAAATAATGATTTCATTGACAGTTGTTTAATATGTCAATCCCCAGACTTCCACACAATATGATATGTAGGGAAGTATAAGTGAACAGTAAATCATATGTAAGGCCTTATAGTTTAACATGCTTCTTGATTTGTACAAAATTGCTATCATCTTAGAGATCTTTCCTTTGATATAATAAACATGTGGTTTCCATGTTAATTTATGGTCAATGACCACTCCTAGAAATGTTATCTCGGTCACTCGTTCAGCATCACTTATTTTTAATTGAATGTCCTTACCTATTTCCTTTTCGATTTCCAAAGACCATGAATTAGTTTTTTATTTTTCTATTGAGTGACAATCTATTAACATCAAACCAGGTTTTGAGGATTTCTAAATCTCTTTCAATAGAAGTCAAGAGTTGCTGTAGATTATTACCCGAACAGTAGGCTACATGTTTGTATCAGTTGGATTCGTAGAACGTAATAAATTACATTGCTTGACCGTGTGGCTATTTGTCTCTGTTTTGTTATTGTTGTTGTTACCGACCACGAGAATGAGTAAGATCTTTAATAAAAGTCTCAACAACGTTTATAGGTTACGTGTAGCTATTTGTTTTGTCTTTGAATGAGTTGTCGTCTTTATAGTTCGCGTCCTAAGTGAAGCGCGCTTCATTCACAAAGTGGCGACTCTCGCCCACTCGAATTGTGCCAAGCGAATGGCGACTCTCGCACATGCGAATTGTACCCGTTCGCAGACAAGACCTTAGCTCGGCCATCGCCACCTTCCCTTAGGCATGCCTTTGCTGTGCTCCACTACCAACCGCGCACGGGCATGTGCTGTATTAAAGTGGTCTTCCTAGGCTGTTTGAGTGTGCGCAATCTGGATGAAAATACAACCCTGTTTTACGCAGAAAATCCTCTTACACATTTTGCTTTTCCTGGGCACTGTATGGAAATCTAATACATTACGGGCATATAAAGTGATAATACTGCGAAGAACATCGGGCAAAATTCTGCTAAATGAATTCCAATTTCTCATCGGAACGTTCCTGTAGCCAGGAATGCAAGAACAGACTAAACCTGAACGTGTATGGACTGGTTGCATCTGGTGCGCCTCTGTAGACGAGAGGCTATTTGGGCACAACGCTCTCGACAAGCTGTAGGCCTACCTGCTTATCAGCCATACATCATCCTGTGTCAAAAAGTGTGAGCGATCACGAAAAAACCCTTTCTCTCCTTATTGCGCAGTTGGCAATATCCTCTAACAACGCCAATGCAGCTATAACTCCTAATGAAAACTAAGCCACTATTAGACTTTCTATAGGCTATAGATTGAGCGAAATGTTTTACACTTGTGAAGTTAAAGGTGCATTAAGGATTAATAGGTATTCGCTAAAGGTATGCTAGCAGCTAAAACTAACGAAATCTCTTGAGTCATGTCAGCCTCACTTTAATTCTTCTGTTTACATGTTTCTTTCTTGCTTGCCACTGTCACAGAGAGTTTGTGCATTGAGGATGCGCTCTGTTTGTGCATTAATAATATGCTGATTAGATTAAATAGGGGCGTTTTGAGGGCGGAGATTCAGTTGCGCACAATTTCACTACCATTTGTGATTTATAACCGAAGGATTGGCGTACACGTGTTTTTTTGTGTGTACGTCTGTTTACTGTGGATCTGATGGAACAGCAGATGCGGGCCAAAACATCGTTAGAAAGCCTGTCTGGTGGCGTAATGGCAAAAGCAAAGTATTTGACATGTAGTAGACACGTCTCCAAAGCACCACCAGCACGGCACGAGCAGCACCAGAAGCCGCATCTGCGGCAGCAACTTCAAGGCTTTGGTGCGCTCCACTACCGACCTGTGCAGTGGGCTTCCTAGGCTTTCTGACTGTGCGAAATCTGGATGAGAATACATTGGGAACACTGTTTTATGCAGGAAATCCTCTTTCACATTTTGCTGGGCACTGTATGGAAATCTAATAAATTGCGGGCATATGGGATATAATACTGCGAAGAACATCGGGCAAAATTCTGCTTAATGATGACGGGGATTGCTCGACTGGTCTCATCGGAACGTTACTGTAGCCAGGAATCCAAGAACGGACAATACCTGAACGTGTATGGCCTGGTTGCCTCTGGTGCGCCTCTCTAGACGAGAGGCCATTTGGGCACAACCAGTGGTGTAGTGGTCCCTGGAGAAGTGGGTATACTCTTTATTTATTTTTAAGCAGCCCATACAGCACATGATAAACGCCCTGTTTTGAGAAGTGGTTAATCCAATGCTGACTGAAAAATAAGTGGGTATACCTGGACTACACCACTATGCACAAAGCTCTCGGCAAGCGGTACCTGCTTATCAGACATACATCATCCTGTGTCAAAAAGTCTGCGTGATCACAAAAAAACCCTCTCTCTCCTTATTGCACAGTTGGCAATATCCTCTAACAACGCCAATGCAGCCATATCTCCTACTGAAAACTAAGCCACTTTTAGTCTTTTTATAGGCTATAAGTTTGAGCGAAATGTTTTACACTTGTGAAATTAAAACGGAATACCTATAAGATGTAAATCTCATTCATGTGTAAATTATTCTAATAGTTGATTTGATTTTATTGAGCGAAACATTAATTTGGCCTTTTACCGTCCATTAGCCCAAATGGTGACTGTGGTGCTGACATTGATGAAACTGCGTGTCGGAGAGTCCTGAATTCCTGCAGTACTCCAGTATTGCCGCAAGGAAATGTACTTACACAAACTGAAACCAGACGTAGAGATACGTCCTTTTCTACGTCTAAGACGGTTTTTATAAATCTGTACTTAGACGTGGATTTGATCGCACGCACAGTCTAAGATCAGTTCTGTGCGTAAGTACGTTTTATAAATGAGGCCAGAAGATTTATAAAACGTTGCGTAGAAACCATCCTACATTTTGTCTAAGACATTTCCTGAAATGAACGTAAGTGAGATCCACAGAAAACAGACGTACACACAAAAAACACGTGTACGCCAATCCTTCGGTTATAAATCACAAATGGTCGTGAAATTGTGCGCAACTGAATCTCCGCCCTCAAAACGCCCCTATTTAATCTAATCAGCATATTATCAATGCACAAACAGAGCGCATCCTCAATGCACAAACTCTCTGTGACAGTTGCAAGCAAGAAAGAAACATGTAAACAGAAGAATTACAATTTTTTCCTATCATTTTAGTCAATTTACCTAAACCATGTTCACATTCCAAAAACACTTAACACATTGATCATACCAGTAGACCATGTGAACCAAACTGTTGATACTTGCCCCTATGCTTAGATACAAATGCTGGCAATGACACCTTCTTCCAAAATTCATGGATATCTGTCCCAGTCAATGTTCACTCCCGGCAAAACGCTGTGCAACTACAGCATATTTTACCAATGTTTAGATACTCTGTTCAAAACAGTTAACTTTCAGTTGAAAACCTAACTTATCAGTTATTACAGTTTTTTTCCGTCGCTAACGAGCGCTTACCTATACTTACAGTATTTCTCTGCTCCTAAAACACATTTTTTCAAAGCATGCCTCGGTTTCTCTGAACACTAAACCTAAGTGCCAACTCCCTAAACCAATTCTGCTATTCTTGTGTTTAGAGTGTTTTACGTACATTGTACTGTATTTGTAAAATTATAAACAAATACAAAGTGCAACCATTGATGACCAAGACATATTCCTAAACATCAATACAAAGAGCCTAGCCACAGTGGACCATGTTCTAAGGCAGAATATCTCGAGAATGAAGCAGGTGTACAGGGTGCCTTTTGACAGAAACTCTGATAGAGTCAAACAATTACAGTATGATATGACTATGTGCAAGTAAGTCATATACGTTTCCACAACTGATTACGTCCTATCAGCACAGAAACATTACTGTACTGTATTGTAATCCAATCAAATGTTCAAATCAAACTGTATTTTCAGATGCTTCACAACACAACAATTGTCGATATTGTCTTACTGTAAGCAAGAACAGGATGCAGTCTAGTTTTTTTGTCCTTTTATTATTTTACATTTTTCTTTCATTTTTGAGTTAAAACATTATACAGTTACAATATTTTACAACAGGAGAAAGCGTAGAGTAACACTGGAGATGAAAAGGCATAATACTTCTGATAAGGCCTTCATACTATAGTTTTCCCATTTCATAGTAGTGTTTTCCATTGAGCACATCAGTGTTCAATCAATGCTTAGAATGTCTACTCAAATAATGGTCTGTGTTTGTTGTTTGAAAACAAAATGCCCTTTTGAGGTGACATAATAGTGTTTTGAAACCAAAGTGGCCTTTTGCAGGAGATATAAAGGGTTTTGCATTTTGTGTGAGTGGTTTTGGGATTTGTGTTTAGAGCTAAGAGAAACCGAGGCATGCTTTGAAAAAATGTGTTTTAGGAACAGAGAAATACTGTAACAAAATATCCATGAACAAAAAAGCAACAGCAAAAAGCCCAGTAAAAAGGGAGAACTAAAAAAAAAGCACAAAATTCCTTTATCTAATCCCTGCGATCTTCAGGGTTAAGCCACAAGTTTTCATCCATATCGCATCTGATGTTATCCAAGGCGATACACCTTGGATAAAACCGCTTGGAATGCCTGATCCACCCTTGACAAGCATCAACTGTGATGTCCCTGCAGCCAGCATCCATGGCTTCAAGGAGGGACAACTGGTCATGTGGCTGATGGTCATAGACTTTCCACCCCCATGTAGAAAATAACTCCTCTATGGGGTTGAGGAAAGGTGAATAGGGTGGAAGAAATAGACTAATCAGTCTTGGGTGGACCTCAAACCATGCTGTAACTGCTTGTGAGTTATGGAAGGCCACGTTGTCCCAAGTGATAACGAAGGTCCTCCTGTTTTCACCCTCCTGATCCTGCTCTGGAACCAGGCGCTGGTGGAGATCATCAAGAAAAGCAAGGAGGTGCTCGGTGTTGTAAGGTCCAACCTGACATTTGTGGAGGAGTGATCCTGCATTTGAAATTGCTGCACACATAGTAGGTTACCTACTTGAAAAGTGCAAAGCTCATAGAACTGTACATTGAATTGAATATACACACTATACCTGGACATATTGTTGTCGTAGCACCTTGACTCGCTCACTGTTCCTCTCAAAGGGAACAGTGTAGAGCTGTTTAATCCGCACTCTGTGTTTGGACAATGTCCGCGTAATGGTTGCGAGGCTGATGCTATTGATATTGTAAAATATCTCTTGGTCCTCCAAAATTCTGCTTTGAATCTCATGCAGTTTAATTGCGTTATTTGCAACAACCATATCTACTATGGCAAGCTCTTGTTGATGATTGAGGAGCTTTCCTCTTCCCCCAGAGGGAGGAAGACGTTGCATTCTTTTGAGGGACAAATTGCATTACTGTATGTATCACTCACTACTGCCCTTGTAGCCCTTAGAATGCCACCACCACGCATTCTTATACCTCTACCTTGCCCTCTCCTTAGGCCTGCTCTTCTCCCTGGACCTGCTCCTCTCACTACTCTTGCTCCTCTCACTTCTCCTGCTCCTCTCACTACTCCTGCTCCTCTCACTTCTCCTGCACCTCTCACTACTCCTGCTCCTCTCACTTCTCCTGCTCCTCTCATTACTCCTGCTCCTCTCACTTCTCCTGCTCCTCTCACTACTCCTGCTCCTCTCACTTCTCCGCAGATGCGGCTTCTGGTGCTGCTCGTGCCGCGGGGGCTGGTGCTTCGGAGACGTGTCTACTACTACATACTTTGCTTTTGCCATTACGCCACCAGACAGGCTTTCTAACGATGTTTTGGCCCGCATCTGCTGTTCCATCAGCAGAACGTCGATGTCAGCCTCACTTTAATTCTTCTGTTTACATGTTTCTTTCTTGCTTGCCACTGTCACAGAGAGTTTGTGCATTGAGGATGCGCTCTGTTTGTGCATTGATAATATGCTGATTAGATTAAATAGGGGCGTTTTGAGGGCGGAGATTCAGTTGCGCACAATTTCACAACCATTTGTGATTTATAACCGAAGGATTGGCGTACACGTGTTTTTTGTGTGTACGTCTGTTTTCTGTGGATCTCACTTACGCTCATTTCAGGAAATGTCTTAGACAAAATGTAGGATGGTTTCTACGCAACGTTTTATAAATGAGGCCCAATGTCTTGTCAGTAACATGCTGTGCATTAGATTGCCTAAAAACAATAAACTGACGGGCTGAAGTCGCAGTATTGGGTTTAAACCTGGACATCCAAGCAAGAGTAGAAAGGTGTTTAAAATACCCAAACTAGACCTGGGGCACGTTCAAATTGAAAACATTGTGCACCGTTTTGCTACGGTTTCGGGATTGAACGGTGTGCAATGGGACTTGAGGTTTGTTTTTGTCTCCTTAGGTGGGTGTGTCAGTTTTACCCAATCAGCAGGGCTGTGTATATAAAGACCACCGTATTAAAAAAATCAGTGCGCACAATTGGTCCAACCAAAGTCTTTTACAAATTCAAGATAAGATTAAAAAGTTAAAAAAGAAAAAATTTACTAGGGTGGATCACATTTTGTCATCAATTCAACCCATCAACATAACCCAATAAATGAGACATGTCTGAATTCCTTAAGGTATCCACATTATTTAAGTGTAAAAAAATAAGTCTTCATTATATTTTATGATCGCATGGCTCACTATTTTAGTGGAGTTGACAAAAAAAAATATTTTAAGCAACTTGTTGGTAATTTGGGACAGTATGTTTGGTAATTTGGGACAATGAATTGAACATTTAAAAAAACTAAAACAATTGTAATGGGTTTATCATAAAGGTTTTGCAGTATGTGTTATCTTCTGATTTGGAGGGTGGATTTTGGGACATAACAGGCCCTGGCAAGATAACGGAGCTTAGGTCTGTTGCCTGCCCTTTCCAGCTCTGTACTCTTGCAATGCTCCCTTTATTCTGGCGGGCCAACTACACACAGCTCTGACGGTTAGCAACCTTAGCCTCTAATTTCTTCTGCTATAAATTGCCCAGGATACATCACTTTGGTTTTGTGTTGTTATAAAAGTGACCAGTTCACTTTGAATCAAGTTATTTGTGATGTCACCTACCTTATGTGATGTCACCTACCTTATGTCATGTGATTTTACCTACCTTATGCAGGAAAACCACAGTGTGCATTTGTTGTGTTGTGTTAAGGCCTTGATAGTCTAGATGGCCTAAACCTTTTACGTGATTATTTTAAGGGGGCCCTTTGAATAGGTTTAGCCCCAGGGCCCTCAGTGTTCTTAATCCGGCCCCGGGTAGCACTCATTCTCTGTCAGGCTGAAGAATGACCATTAGTGCTGGTCCACCACCTTGGTCTTGTGAATACAGCCCATGCAGAATCCCATTAGGCTACATTCCCAAAAGAAAAAGAAAACTGGGGAGCTTATCTCGTAAAAATGACTTCTGTATCTCATAGGACTTATTATCTCATAATTACAAACAAAGATCTCATAATTATGAAAACTTTCTTGTAATAACAAGGCACAGGACAGTTAGTTTGACAGGTAGTTTACCATCCTACTGTCCATCGGTATATGTATGACCTGATTGTATGGCCACTGAAAGGTATAGCAGCTAGTTTATGGGTTAGCCTGGAACATAAAACGTCTAGCCTGAGTGTGAGCTCTTCAACTTCGAGCACTTTCAACTTCGAGCACTTTCAACTTCGAGCAACTTCTTTCCACCTGAACAATCCTAAGGACCATAGATGCTTGCACAGTGTTGACCTACTAATAATTTATAGTTTCAAAATGAGACTTGAGTTGAGGAGATTTGTATGAGTCTGATATTTTGTACTGTGAGTACTAAACTATAACACTGAAGAAACTTAACCTGTAATTCCAATAACTGCATTCAGATTTAGTTTGGAAAATGGAGAAATAATTTTCAATTTCAGTGTTTTTAAAGTGGCGTATATTATTCCAAGAAGGTTGTAAATGCAATTCATCGTTTCTAAATCCTCCATACCAATAGTTGACCAGAAAGGCAGCACAGGTGTCTGCAGATTCAGCTGAACCAGTTGAGGGTGAAGGCTTTCAGGTGTCTGCAGATTCAGCTGAACCAGTTGAGGGTGAAGGCTTTCAGGTGTCTGGAAATTCAGCTGATGCAGTTGAGGGTGAAGGCTTTCAAGGTCTTGTGCACTTAAGTGCATTGCATTTATCATCACAACTAATGTGACAGTTCTCCTGCTGAAAAATTACTTTAGAAATACACTTTAATCTGTGTAAAATTAAATATTGATATTTGTGGTTAACATTAAAAGACTATGAGCCAGGAACAATCACTTTCCCTTTGCCCTGAAGACAAGACCCTTCTGAAAAAGGGATTTGTCAGGCTCTGGATAACTTGTTAAAAATGTTTGAAAGGTCCACCTGATATTACATACAGATGTAATCAGTCACCAATGATAATATGCATGATAGGTCACATTATAGTCCTAATCTTTTATAGATCATGAGAGGAGACAGTAGAAAATGGTGCAGAGATGTGGATATGTAATGGGCATGTATGTATTATGTCTACATACTGTATGTTATGCCCTATGGTAAGAGAAACAACATGATATTATTTGTATCCCAGTATCACAGTATAGTTTAATGGACTCAACTGACTTATCATCAGGGTGCATCTTGGATGTATGTGGTCCTGCAAAAGTCAAGAGTGACTCTCAATAACATTGATAAACAATAATCACCTGAAGCACAAATTCAAGACAATAGAATGTACTGATAAACATAATCATTCACTGTGCCTTCAGACATCATTTAGAATCAACAAAGAGTGAATAATTCTTATTTACAACCATAATTACATATTGCACCTTTAGGTAACTTCTGATCACTATTTATATTATTCAATATAATTATGAATGTTTTTGTGGTTCAATATGTATTTATCACTATTTATATTGTTCCATATAATTATGAATGTTTTTGTGGTTCAATATGTAATTATGTAAGATGGTTTTGTCCGTGTAATTATAAGTCATGACGACAGGATGCAAGTATAGGTAGAATTTATTCCCCAAGGCCAGGGGAGGAACACAGATCTAAACTCTTTATGTAACAGAGGAATCAACTAAGGAAAGGTAGGATCAACACAGATCTAAACTGTTTAACAGAGAAATCAAGTAATAAAGAGTAGCAATAAGGCCACCCAAACACTGAACAAATCACAACTCATCAGTCTCTTGAATGGAGGATGGGTGAGGCCTTGGAGTAGTGCTCCTCAATGCTCTGGTGAAAAAGGGCAATGAGTTTCCACACCTGTGGGAGTTGTTATGATGCAAAGCCTGGATTACAATTTGAACCTCAAATGTAAGCTATTTTGAGCTTGACATCTTAGTCCTGTTTTTCCAGGCTATGAAGTGGTTCCTATTCATTAGGCCCTAATACATGTGCCAATGTGATCAGAACAGTTTATCGTATCGTATTCGCGTGTAGGTGTGAACATTTTCAAGGGAAACGGCTCGTCGTTACGTGTTTACATGTGCAAAATGTGAACCGTTTACATTGCCTCGGGCATGCGCAAAGACCACGAAGATGTGCTCCCACCTGGTTTGTTTACTAACAACATCAACGTGGATCCGCATCGTGCACAGGCAGTTTAGTGGCTTAAACTTCCCTTCTTTCTATCAGCATATAGTTCTTAATATTTTCTTTGAATAACCACTCCCAGATGGAAAGAAAACGAGTCTACGCGTGGATGTGTTTCAACAACGGTAGAAAACTATGTTTGCTCCGTCTTTTACTGAACTCATAATTATTTGACAGTGGTATTAGTTACAGTTGAGACACCCGAAATAACTTGCATGCGCAGCAATCCTGAGACGTGATTTTTAGTTTGCACATGAATACTAACGTCTTCTTTGATCCCAGGAAATTTGAGCACACAACCCATCTCCCTTACGGAGGTATTGGCGAAAGTTGTTTTACCTACTTCATTGCAAACGTCTAGTTTTGCAAACGTGTCTAGTTTTTGTGCAGTAGTGAATAGAGTCTCAGTCTACTACACCATACATAGCATATCATGTTTGTAGAAAATGATTAAGGTGCAACAAATGGCAATAAGCATATTTAAATTAAATGATTCACATTGCAAGTAAAATGGTGCGGCTGGAGCAGATACAGGGAGGGACAACGGTGACCAGGGACGGACTGGCCATCGGGCATACCGGGCGTTTGCCCGCTGGGCCGGGGTGCAATATGGGCCGATGGTCCCGAATTTTAATTTTTTATTTTTTTCCCCATATAATGGTCTGACCGGCTGGCCCACGAAAGTAGTTCATCAGCGGCCCTACTGACACTGGGCTGGCCCAATCACATCCCCTGGGCTGACCCAACACAAACCCCTTTCGATTTGGACCTGCCTACATAATGCATTAGGACGGTAAACAGCGTGGCCCATGGCCTTGACTTGCTTGACACGCGCACGCTAGTCTGCGGCCCATTGGCCGTCTTCTTGAGTGACTAGGGTCTCGTCCAGGGGCGGACTGGGACAAAAAATCGGCCCGGGCATTTTGAACCAGACCGGCCCACTAAATTCGATAACACACCTTTTTAATCTCGAATGTCTACACCAACCAGGCTTATAGCTAGCAGGGCGTCTGCCCTATAGTCTACTAAAAAATAAGAAGAAACGGGACGCCCTACTTTTAGGCAGGACGGCCTAAAGACGCCCTATTTTTCTCCCGTTTTACCTGCTAACTTCGCTGAATGTGATCAAAATTCACCGTTTCAGTCGCTTCAGTGCTTAGCGAAGTCTAGAATCATACATATGACCTGCCAATTAGAAAATACAAATAGCATTGCTGTATTTCCGCTACAACAACGTTACATCATGATTCCAACGAAACATTGATTCACGGGCTCGCAGAAGCTCCAGAAGACAGCTGTCTCACCGCACGTCACTGAACCTACTACTGTATGAGTTCAACAAGAGTTTGTGTGTTAAGGTGGTGGTCTTAATTAATCTAAATGCAATACACATCATACACTTTAAAGCTTTGTTCAGAATACGGAGGTATAAGATCGGTCGATATTTTCCATGAAAATAGCGACTGAAGAACCCCCTGTTCTCGTCTCCGAGAGGACAGGCTGTATTGCTCCCTTTTCTAGAAGGGAGTCTATTTCCTCCTGTAGGAAACGCGCTTGATGAGGTGGCATTAACGTTTGAACTACGCCCCTGAACTTCGGGGGGGACGGGAAAACTGGAGCGTATAACGGGCTATCATAATTCGGTATCTGGACAAATTGGCATATTTTCGGAATACCAGGGTTTGGGAATACTGGGCTTTCGGAACAATTGACATGGCACCGCGCACCACTCAAACACACAACATAGAGTGTAGGCTAACGGCTGGCTGTTTCAGAGTACAGTAGGCTGAGGGCTAGCAACAGCTACAGACTTGTCTTGTATTTACAATGCAAACGAACTTGGCCATAGAAGTCAAAGTCAAACATATTTTAGAGACGTTTTAATTCATGATCAGTAAGCTTACCGTAGGTCGTTGTATCGTATCTCCCTGGCTGTAGCCACCAGCACTGTCATCCACGGGAGCTGATGGCAAACTTTTAGCTAAAGGTAGAAGGTGTTAGCTGATATGATTGGACGAGACCAGGGACGGACTGGCCATCGGGCATACCGGGCGTTTGCCCGCTGGGCCGGGGTGCAATATGGGCCGATGGTCCCGAATTTTAATTTTTTTATTTTTTTCCCCATATAATGGTCTGACCGGCTGGCCCACGAAAGTAGTTCATCAGCGGCCCTACTGACACTGGGCTGGCCCAATCACATCCCCTGGGCTGACCCAACACAAACCCCTTTCGATTTGGACCTGCCTACATAATGCATTAGGACGGTAAACAGCGTGGCCCATGGCCTTGACTTGCTTGACACGCGCACGCTAGTCTGCGGCCCATTGGCCGTCTTCTTGAGTGACTAGGGTCTCGTCCAATCATATCAGCTAACACCTTCTACCTTTAGCTAAAAGTTTGCCATCAGCTCCCGTGGATGACAGTGCTGGTGGCTACAGCCAGGGAGATACGATACAACGACCTACGGTAAGCTTACTGATCATGAATTAAAACGTCTCTAAAATATGTTTGACTTTGACTTCTATGGCCAAGTTCGTTTGCATTGTAAATACAAGACAAGTCTGTAGCTGTTGCTAGCCCTCAGCCTACTGTACTCTGAAACAGCCAGCCGTTAGCCTACACTCTATGTTGTGTGTTTGAGTGGTGCGCGGTGCCATGTCAATTGTTCCGAAAGCCCAGTATTCCCAAACCCTGGTATTCCGAAAATATGCCAATTTGTCCAGATACCGAATTATGATAGCCCGTTATACGCTCCAGTTTTCCCGTCCCCCCCGAAGTTCAGGGGCGTAGTTCAAACGTTAATGCCACCTCATCAAGCGCGTTTCCTACAGGAGGAAATAGACTCCCTTCTAGAAAAGGGAGCAATACAGCCTGTCCTCTCGGAGACGAGAACAGGGGGTTCTTCAGTCGCTATTTTCATGGAAAATATCGACCGATCTTATACCTCCATATTCTGAACAAAGCTTTAAAGTGTATGATGTGTATTGCATTTAGATTAATTAAGACCACCACCTTAACACACAAACTCTTGTTGAACTCATACAGTAGTAGGTTCAGTGACGTGCGGTGAGACAGCTGTCTTCTGGAGCTTCTGCGAGCCCGTGAATCAATGTTTCGTTGGAATCATGATGTAACGTTGTTGTAGCGGAAATACAGCAATGCTATTTGTATTTTCTAATTGGCAGGTCATATGTATGATTCTAGACTTCGCTAAGCACTGAAGCGACTGAAACGGTGAATTTTGATCACATTCAGCGAAGTTAGCAGGTAAAACGGGAGAAAAATAGGGCGTCTTTAGGCCGTCCTGCCTAAAAGTAGGGCGTCCCGTTTCTTCTTATTTTTTAGTAGACTATAGGGCAGACGCCCTGCTAGCTATAAGCCTGGTTGGTGTAGACATTCGAGATTAAAAAGGTGTGTTATCGAATTTAGTGGGCCGGTCTGGTTCAAAATGCCCGGGCCGATTTTTTTGTCCCAGTCCGCCCCTGACGGTGACGCAGTTTGGATGTAGCGACAAACGTTTATGTGCTGTAACAAACAGTGTTAACCAGTATGTGAGTAACGTGGGTTTTATTAAAACAGCGGAGCATTTTACTCCCTCGCATTCTCTCTACAAACTTCCATATAGACGCGGGATCAGCAGAGGAAAATCTACTTTCCTTTTGGGAGAAACCAGGCCAGTCGTTCCCACGACTACAGCACCTTGCAAAACGAATTATATGCGTTCCAGCAACAAGTGCTGCGAGTGAGCGCTCCTTCAGTGCAGCAGGGCGCGTTATAAAAGCCAGGCGCTCTCGCCTGAATCCTGACACTGTAGATGCTATTTTATTCCTGCATAGTGCTAAGACAAATTCTAAATAGAACGAAGGTTATCAGCAGAGGTATATTTTGGTTACATTAGGATGGCTACGTTTATAGCTTGCGTTTTGGGCGCACCACAATGCCAAGAAGTTTGTCGCGACTGTGATATTTCATTGTGGGGGTGATTGATAGCTTAAGGCTTACGAGACACAGTGTTTTCCGATGTTTTACTGAGTCCTCTCTGTCTCTATCACACACACACACACACACACACACACACACACACTAACGGAAGCAAAAAAGGTTTAAATTAAGTGACGATCCCTCAAATGTCGCGTCTCCCGCAAACCTGCAAGCTATGAGTCAGCTGTCAGTATTGGAAGAAGCCTTAACGTCTCGAAGATGAAACTGCCTGGGTTATTTTGTTTCGTTAGGCTATTAGTTATATTTTAAAACAGCCATTGTAGCCTACCACTCGTGGAATAAGGAATTTCAAAGAGATGATGGAGTGATTTGACTCAGAAGTGACATTGGGCATGGGCAGCGCAGATGTTCAGAACAAGTTAAACTTCTAGCTCAGTAACATCAACAGCTAAGAAAGAAGGTAAGAAAAATAGTCGGAAAACTTTGATTTGCAAGGGAAGCAGGCAAGTGTTGGGGTTGTTACAGTATATAGCCTACAATGTGGTGAAATTTCGGAATTAATAGGCTCCAGTGGCGTTTCCTAATGCTTTCTTTCATTTTGCAAAAAACAGTAGGCTATATTACCATCTTAAAATGGTGTACCAAATTGCGTTTTATTACTGATAAAAAAATTGTAGGCCTACTAGACTATTGGATCAGTCTCCTTTCAAGAACAGGCAAGAACTTTCTAGCCTCTAACTTTAGCCTCCTGTCACCGTCTCCCCCCAGTCACGCACCGACTCCCCCATGACACATCGGCCTGATTTGACACGCCCTTTTCTGAGCCGAACGATCGTGGTAAAACAACTCTCTCGAAAGGCTCAGACGATCGGCAGAAAAACGAACAGTTCACATCTAGACCCCTTATACATGATGCAATTGTAACACGTTCGCGAGTTTCTATCGGTGCAGACGGGATGTAACAGCTTTACATTGACGCATGTATAAGGGGCTATTGAGTCTGAGAATTCTTCTAATCCTCTCCGTTAATGTAGTATAAATATATGCCCATTTCTGAAAATAATGTTCAGTCACAAGGAAGTGTACATCTTGTGTTTATGATATGATATAATTTACATTAGTCTCTATCTTGAGTAATGGTAGCCTTAGGAAAACCTACTCTGTTATCTGTTGGTGAACCCTCATCTTACCTTGATACATTGCTAAAACTATTTTGTCAACTGTTAAAGTAATTTAGAAAATTAGAGTTTGAAATTGTATAGGGCCAGAGAGATTAGAATTGGTTTGAATCGATTTCTGTAATTGGGTGGCAAGATTAAATGTGATTGAGAGAGAGAGAGCGTGAGAGAGAAAGAGAGAGAGAGAGAGAGAGAGAGAAACAATCACATCAGAGTGAGGTGACAAGAAGGATATTTTTATTTAGGCATTAATACGCAAGGAGTGACTGCAAACACCTATATCTATGTGTTCAAATGTGGTTTTATCAGTTTACTGATAGCGGCTCATTCCACCTGTATTTAAACTGTGCCACTGTAGTTGCAGCTGAGGCAGGAACAGAAACATGGCTAGAGTTTCACTCAGAGTGAAATGGACATGGGTGGGCGGTGTGAAATATGTAGAATGTATTTATCAAATTGCATGATCTTTACTAATCATACATTCAGACCTGTGCTTTGTATATGGCAAGCTTGTGTATGTGCTTAGTGTTTTATTTATATCTGATCTGAGTGAGTTCATTATATAATTACAAATGACTAATAAAAAAAATGGCATGTTGCATTTCAGAACTGAGAATACCTACAGCATACTTGCTCAGGATGGAGAGTACATACAATATGGGAATATTGGTAAAGTGCTCAATAGTAGCTTGCACTCTGTTGGCTAGATTGCTCTAATCAACATGCAGGCAGGAAGTGTATAATTCTAATGATCAGTATATCAATTAGCGCCTAGAAGCAATTGTATTGTTATGGCGCTATATAAATAAAATTGAATTAGAATTGAATTGAATATATGTTTTATAGGTGTAAGGGTTTCATTCTTTTAAAAGTTTAAATGTTGGTCAATTATACATAATTTCAACCGACTGATCTATGAAGCTCTGTTTCTTCTTTTTGCTGTCCATATTCACACAGACTCTAAAATATTGTGTCTGTTAGCGTGGTGGGAGGTCTGAGAGCTATTATGAATGCCCCTCATTCATCGGCTGCCCACCCTGCATAGCAACTATTGTAGTTATCAAAGCGATAACACATTTTCGAACGCATTAGTAACCAAAAAGCATTTAAGTCTTGACTGATTTTCCCTGTCCTTGAAGTGGAGGTTGCTCTGACTGATCCCCATTATACGAGTTTTGAAGATCACTGTTTTAAAGATACAGTAAGGCTCACTGCTGAATGTAGTGCCAACAGAGGCCATGAGAACTGAAACTAAATCTTAAGGGAATGCAAGCATCAACATATTAGTCCACAATAAATGGTCACTAAATGTTCATGTCTATCAATGAATCTTTTAAAAAGTGGTCTTGTAAAGAGGGGAGTTGATGTAACGTACTCTGCTGACGAACAGTTCCATTGTGAATTGTTTTATTGTCTCCCACGATTTCATCTGGTCTCTGAACTCCTCCATCCTGATCAAAAAGGCAAAAGAGATTTTAATTCCTGTGGAGTCTTAGGAAAGCTCACCTGTGTCCCACAACGCTGGTGGACTTTTACAGCTCTACGATCAAGAGCATACACGCAACTGTTTCTCGGTGTGGTATGGCAGTTGGTCCACATTAGACTGTGAGGCACTCAAGTGGGTGGTGAAAACTGCCCAAAGGATCACCAGCACCCAGTTGCACGCCATTGAGAACATTAACCAACACCAGTGCCTGGGCAGGGCCAAAAGCATGGATGCCTCCCACCCTAACCATGGACTTTTTACTCTCCTCCCATCCGGCAGGAGTTACAGGAGCCTCCGCTTCTGCACCAGGAGGTTCAGGAAGAGCTTCTTCCCTGAGGCTGTGAACCTGCCAACTCCACCCCACAGCACTAAGCATGATTGCACTCATTACTGCACTGTCTCAGTACTTTTATATCTGCACTGCTCATTATTGCATTCATTACTGCATTGTCTCAGTACTTTTATATCTGCACTGCTCATTCTTGCACAAACTGAACCTCTTGCGTTCAGATTAGATTACTTGATTTTGTACATACAGCCAGCCAACTGTACATTATTTGTCTAAACTGTATATACAACCCCTATATACGTACACTCCCCTTTCCAACTCCGTCCACTTTACTTCTATGTGTAACATACATATATAATAATCTGCATATGTTGCTCACCACTGTCAATAGATTTAGATTAGATTAGATTCAACTTCATTGTCATTGCACAGAGTACAAGTACTGAGACAACGAAATGCAGTTTAGCATCCAACCAGAAGTGCAAAATAGCAATAAAAGTGCAGAGTATGTGCAAATGTAAAGTGGAATAAGTGAATAAATATGATAACACTTTACACTGTTAGATTTGGGGTCATTTTAAGGTCACTATTGCTGTAGTGTTTACTTTCACCTGCACATATCTGTAAATAGTACTTTTCTTTTGCACTTCTGTTCAGAAGATCACTTCATTTCATTGGCTTTGTACCGGTACCTGAAAATAAAGTTTAATCTAATCAAATCATCTACTGCATTTCAAAGTGTGTATTCCCCATAGCCATGACCTATACTGTTATATAATGTAATAAATATTTTAGCAAGTCTTTCTATGCATGTCTTGTATCCTCAAGAGTGAGCTGCCCTGAAGACAATATTAAAAAGACTACTCATTAGTCAGAGTAGCAAGCTAATGAAAAATAAAGCAGAAAAGATTTACGGGCTCAGAATTCTTAGTCTGCCTGAAGAGTTTGGCAATAGTCTCACCATACTGGTGGAAGAATATGTTCAATTATTAATTGATTTCATAAATACAACCCCTCAGGACCTTTTCCATTCTGTGATTCGAGACGATCCAGTGGGTTATTTAATATTCAACGGATCTGACCCAAACCCCAAGGCCCAGAGGCCTTGTTCTTCATCAGTGTGAGAGCGTAGAGGAAACTGCAAGAGGCTGGGTCAAAGAGACAAGACATGGTTGAACGCTCACAGAGACTGCATATGCTGTATCCTATGCTCACAGGGACTGCATATGCTGTATCCTACAGTATACACAAGAAAGACCATGCTGGAGGAGATGCTGCTGTCCCTCCTGAAGGAAAGTTTGACAACTTTCACAAAATGGCAGCAACTTACGTTAGTAAAAGAAAATGTAAAACAAGAATCTAAAAATCTTACACAGCCTTGTGTTTCATTAGTCGGTTGACTGTTTCCATGTGCAGATGCCAGTCAACGTGCCGTACCAAACCAGAAACCAAACACCTTCTTCGCCATCTAACCATGTAGTGTGTTCAAAAAAATGACAGTTATGTAATGTCTCTGTGCTTGTGTGAGTGCCATGCCTGGTGGTGCCCAATGACATGAGCCCACACACACACCCACAAACACACACACACACACACACACACACACACACACACACACACACACACACACACACACACACACACACACACACACACACACACACACACACACACACACACACACACACACACACACACACACACACACACACACACTCAGGCCTGAGTCAGTGAGTGGGTGGGAGGGGGGAGAGGAACGGGGTACTGTTGTACTCCGGACAGCTGGTGAGGTAAGTGGGGAGAGCCAAGGAGGAAAACCCTGCCGACTGCATATATTCCCCGCTAGCTATATGGGCCTCTGCTCACTGGCCCACGTGCCAACCAAACCATCTGTTAGGATAGACATAGCCATGATCTTCACACAGACACATCAAAGGAGTACAAG
>NC_137923.1:29160133-29252633 GCF_963457725.1 Sprattus sprattus | reverse complement strand
AATTAAGAGTGAGAATCTTAAACCTTATCTGACCTAAGAGGGTGAACTTCTAAGTGAGGGAGAACTATCATGCAGGAGCTTCACCAGCACTGCTCTGAAAGTAAGAGTGAGAATCTTAAACCAAATCCTTCACACAACAAGGGGCCAGTGGAGAGATATGATCAGATGGGTAATGCAAGAGCATCGGTCTGATCCAGTGAATAGTCTTGCAGCAGCATTCTTAGTTGCCTGCTGATGATTAAGGGCAGACTAACTAAGCAGGGAGAAAAGTGCATCACAGTAGTCTATATGAGATGAGTTAAAAGGCTTGTATAAGCATCTCCAGTTCTGTGTTTGAAACTACAGGTCTCGGTTTACTTGGAAAAAACAGGATCTGGTCAGCTCCTTAACATTGGTGTTGAACGACAAGGAATGATCAAATAAAACGCCCTAAATTATGCAGGTTGGAGTGGGAGGCAGAGGAATGAGGCAGAATACTTCGCTTGATCATGGAGAACATATTCTGGAGGGAAGTTCAGAACCTTCATCTTATCTGCATTTAGCCGGAAGAAATCTTCCTCTGTCCAGTCCCTGACACAGTTAGACTGGAACTTAGACAACCTAAAATCCTCACTAGGTTTAAATGAAAAGAGAAAAGTTTGATATTGTCTGCAAATAAATGTTATGCAATATTGAATCTGTTAATAATATGTCCCAATGGCAGCAGATGTAAATAGAGAGAATAACATACATAGTAAAGTGTAAAAAAAAAAAAAAAAAAAAAATTGAAATTCAATAATCCAGTGCTGCCGGAGGTAAAGCACCAATCATAAGATTATTGAGTAATTCATGTAGTCTCAGTTCTAGAATCAGAACACCAAGTGTCACCATGCTGTCCTGAAGATTAAAGCAGTATTTTGCAGCGATGCCACAGATGAAAGAGCAAATATATCAAAGCATGATTTAAAATGTTGACAGAGACTGCCTTCTGAATAAATAAAATGAAGGTAATTTATTTAGCCTGTTTCACCTTCTGTCACATCTTCAGAACACTGTAACAGCACTACAGGAGTTGCACTTGATTTACCCGACAGTTGAAATGAGCAAAAAATAGAATAAGCTAATTAAGATCACTGCTTCACACATATGTTGGCCGACACAACACTGAAACATATGTCAGAATCCTAAGATTGACTGCATCACTGAATGAGTCTTAACAATAGCATGTGTATATGTTGACTCACAGCTGTCTCTCAGAGTGCCTCTGTTTGTCTGTACTGGAGGGGTCTATGTGTCTGCACTGGAGGGGTCTATGTGTCTGTACTGGAGGGGTCTATGTGTCTGTACTGGAGGGGTCTATGTGTCTGTACTGGAGGGTTCTCTGTGTCTGTACTGGAGGGGTCTATGTGTCTGTACTGGAGGGGTCTATGTGTCTGTACTGGAGGGGTTTATTTGTCTGTACTGGAGGGGTCTATGTGTCTGCACTGGAGGGTTCTCTGTTTGTCTGCACTGCCCTACAAAGCCAAAGAGCAGTAAGTGCAAAAACCCCAAACTGAGAAAAACAGCTTTTTGTGTTTTTTTTTCACCAAGTAAAAGTTTTAAATTATATTTAACAACAAAATGTATAATTAGATAGATTAAAGTGAGGTGAACACCACCCTTTAAGTTTTTTTTTTTTTTTACATTTTTGCAAAATCTGGTAATTTTATAGGCTATACTGCGTTTTGCCTTTGTATTACTGCTTAAAATTACACACGCATACATTAAGGTATTGCAGTAAGATGACCATAATCACTCTTTTTATGGAAAAAAACTCACAATATTTTTGATGTAAAAATGTTCCTTGATGCCTAAGCAATGGAACAAATGTGTATTTTATGAACATTAGTGTAAAAATGAAGCAAAATTATATTTTTGCATCATAATGTCAGAGATTATTTAAATATAATAAAACCAAGGCAGACCGCAGCAAGGGCAAGTTGAACCAAGGCAGACTGCAGCAAATATGACTGGAACCAAGGCAAACTGCAGTAAAAGCATGTAAAAGCATGTAGAACCAAGGCAAACTGCAGTAAAGACATATACTGCACTTGGCTTGGTTTTACTCTTTTATATACACACTGCAAATTTAAATTGCAAATATTTACATGAAACAGTTTATTGATCAACATAAAATTCACAGATCGAAGAGCTGACCCTGCACTTTCAATTTCTGCAAAAACATTTTTTTGGAAAAAATGCACATACTGCTCTCTGCCTTTGTAGGGCAGTGCACTGGAGGGTTCTCTGTATCTGTACTGGAGGGGTCTATGTGTCTGTACTGGAGGGGTCTATGTGTCTGCACTGGAGGGTTCTCTGTGTCTGTGCTGGAGGGTTCTCTGTTTGTCTGTACTGGAGGGTTCTCTGTGTCTGTGCTGGAGGGTTCTCTGTTTGTCTGTACTGGAGGGGTTTATGTGTCTGCACTGGAGGGTTCTCTGTGTCTGTACTGGAGGGGTCTATGTGTCTGCACTGGAGGGGTCTATGTGTCTGCACTGGAGGGGTCTATGTGTCTGTACTGGAGGGGTCTATGTGTCTGCACTGGAGGGGTCTATGTGTCTGTACTGGAGGGGTATCTGTGTCTGTACTGGAGGGGTATCTGTGTCTGGCTTTGAGCTCCATTATGCACTGGAATCTGCAGTGCCCCTGTGGCACACACCAGGCCTCTGCAAAATGGGTGTTGTGTAGGAAAACCAGTAGGTGTCTCCTCTCCTCTCCTCTCCATGAACTCACATCCACACCCTCGCCGGATCTGAATAAATGAAGGGATGATGCTTTCTCTGACTTTGGGTCAGTTGGAATCCATTGTGGCACTTAAAAATGTTGGACAAATACTACTTCCAATACCTGTAACATTTATTTATACGTCATATACTTTTGCATAGCACAACTTACAGGTGAGGGTATACAAGCATACTATCAAAGCGCCAAATTGTCACAAGCTTATGTATTTGTTTACATCAGTGAATCCTCCATATTGTCCACACACGGTGTGGCCTCATTACCAAGCTTCCATTTTGGCCAGACATAGTGCCAGCTAACTATAGGAAGTTGCAATTTGGAAGGCAAAAGTAGAAAATAGGAAGAAAAAAAACTGGTATCACTGAATGGAAAACATTGCGCAATACCAGGCAAGAAAACAATCAGCACACTGTGAAGGAGATCTAATCAGCTATAAAAACTGTACATATCACTGAGTCAAAGGTGAAAACATTCTGGTAAAACAGGCTTTGGGTAAAGTATGATTGGCTTAAGTAGAGTTATGTGATTGCACAATGCACTGTATTTCTTTCAAAGGGTGAAGAGTCATATCTGAGTTTGTTAAAAAAGAACATAAAGGTTGTTTTTGAAAATAGATAATCTAGGTCAAGTCCTCTACAGTTCCTTCACTATTTCTGACTTAGATACAAGTCTGTCCATCAGGTGACTGAGCGCCTCATGCCCCAACCAACTCTTGTAAACTTCAACATTATCTCTTAAAACTATCCTGCCTGAAATATAAATAAACATGAACAATTGCAATTGAAGTTTCATCATGACTTTGTGAACTTTATTGGGGGGGGGGGGGGGGGGATTAACAGCAAATATGACAAAAACAACTGCAGTTTGATCCATGGCAGAAAAGCACATGGTGTTGTAATATTGCTCATCATACGAAACTTACAGTACTGCATCAAATAGCCCTCCTCTTCAAAATGGAAGTAGATTGGCGAACAGAGGCTCTACCATGTGGTATTGTGTTGGTGTGGGACATATGACAAACCTATTGAGTTCGTCAATTTGGGCAGCTCTCTCATCACAGTGGATTTTGTGGATTATAGAAGCATCTGTACCAATCTAACCCTAGGCATAGCTCCATTCCCAAACACGCTGTTGCCAAGGCAAACTTCCTTTTAAACAGCAATGGAAAACGGCTACTGATTAAGTCGATAAAGTTGATACAAACTTAATAATTTGGTTGCATAATCTTTAAGTATTACAATGATGTACACGTTGCATCCTTTCTCCATCACAGACATCCAATCGAACAACGCCCTCCCCCCAACTGATACCCAATTACGTGATGTGTGACGTTGCAGCATGCGGAGGAGGGGGCCGGGGAGGGACCACTAAAACCAAGAGGGATTCAAACGCGTTTTGATTTTAATGCAGACACATTGTATCCAGTCAATGGACGAGAGCGCGCAGAATTAGCCGGACTCATTGTCTGCTTCTGGAAGGCAGCACCTGAAAACATTGGAATTGTTCAGGAAATAGATCCGATAGTTCACAAATCGCCTAGCTAACCACTGTAAACAGTAGGGCACGGCTAAAGACCCCACTGTAGCGGCGAAAATGGTCCAAAATCACGTCTTGATAATATGAGGTAGAACCGCGGTTTTGTTGCAGTCGGAGACTGAGTGTTGATGCATCAAAGGACCTCCTCGGTTGTAGATCAGTGAATACCACGGACTTCTATTTTCTTGCTTCAGTGTTGCTGAAAATCTCAACGGGTATTCATTTTTGATTTTGAAGAGTTCCTTCTCCACAGCGCGATGAATTTCCAGTCGAGTGTCCCTGTGTCCGTGTCGGTCTCCGGTATCTCCCAGCAGTCGCAGCCGGCCATGCCCACCCCAGGCACCGTCCCAGCGCCTGTTCCGGTACCAGTACCCCAGTCCGTTCCACAACAGTTCGGATCCGGATCGTCCGCAAGCTCAGGGGCGGGTCAGTTTGGCTCGGGAACCGTATCAGGCCCAGCTGCACAGTCCGGCCCGTCTGGCTCCCAGTTTGTCCTGTCCAACTCCGCTGCCATCAGGGCAGAAATTCATAGGTTCGAGTCCGTCCACCCGAACATTTATGCAATTTACGACCTGATCGAGCGCATAGATGACCTGGCCCTTCAGAATCAGATCCGGGAGCACGTTATCTCCATTGAAGGTAAGCATGGAAAATTTGCTGGCATCAGTTGCCGCATTTAATTGGTGTCAGTCGGTTGTAATTGTAGGCTTGGAGACAATAGTAACAGTGTAGCATGGCATGCCACAACAACACTGAAAGAAACCTAGCATACAGCACTGATCACAGGAAAGTACAGGGAGTGTCGATCCTGCATGTGTTGGCTACATTGTTGCCACATTTGATTTATCTACCCAAGGCTGCTTTGTTTCCAAACATTGTACATATACTCGTACAGCCGATTTTTCTGTCATCGTGTAATCAAGCTGTAGTATACTTGAAAGATTGGCGGCTTAACATGGAATAATATACTATGAGAATGATTCAGAAACGCGAATTTGGGAACCTATTTGAAATATTCTGTTGGTTGGGAAGTTCATGGCTCAACACGTAGTGGGAAATGGTGTCAGCTTTCACTTAAGCAGGCTACCACTGGTGTCCAAACAGAAACACAACTGCCATAGCCTCTGTCTGCTGGCATCATTATTTTAGGAAAACTGTATTTGCTGAGATTTCGTTGTACTGGCGAGCACTTTTGATCCTTTCATCTTCCACATTTCAATAACATGTGGGTGAATGGCATGTTGTGGAGGTGTAGGCTAGAAGGCGAGAGAGTGTGTTTTATTAGGGTGCCTGGGCTTATAAAAACCCACATGCTGAAGGCGCAGTTGTTTTGCATAGTGAGTCAATAAACTGAAATAGAAATGATTGCATATTGAAGGGTGTATTAAGATACAGTGTGATAATTAAAACACTTACTGGGCACTGTGCTGAAGAGCAGCCTAAAGTGAAATTTTGAATTCACCCAAAGCTCATAAACCTCACCCTGTTTTCATTAGGATCAGTGGACACTCCATCCACCAACCAAACACCCATCCATGCAAATAACTTTATCCATGAGTCAACTTATTAAAGCACATCTGTTTGAAATGTTGCAATTTACCAGTTTATTTAAATATCTACATTCTAGGAGTTTCAGTCAATGCAGTCACGCAGCCATCAGCATGCTTCAAATCCACCACTGGTTTCCATGGGCGTTTCAGTGAAGTGACAAGTTTTACCGTGACGGCAATGCACTTTATCACCAAACACAACCAGCTCTTGAGGTGTTACAGTGTTGAACTATGCCAGTTGTGTTGGCAATCCCGAGTCTGTAATGCTGTTGAACATGTAAAAAGATAGAAGGCACAATATGCTGTGGTATATGTTTTGGTGGACTAATCTTTGCTAATCTTATAAGCTTTCAAAATGCCTAACTTGTCTCCAACTCTAATGTGGAGATAAATAAACCTCTATAATCTGATCTGATCAGATTTAAGCCATTGTTTGTGAGAGTAGTTTCATTAAAAAAAAATAAAAAACAACTTGGTGGAAGCTGTCAAGGGTCTCCCTTGTTTAAATTAAATATTTTGATCATCTCTATCAAAAAGGAGAATTACCACTACATTTATTTTTGAGAGACTGACACCTCAAATACCTGTGTTGGATTTGAATCATTGATTGTTCAGGCCTTTTTTGTTATGTTTGAGTGGTATATGGGCCACATTGCTTTGAGTGATTCTGGTTCTTCTTCTTAAGGTTATTCTGTGTAAACCACTTCCACTCCTAACCTAATTGTCTGTTACAGTTTTTTTTTTTTGTTACAGTTTTTTTTTTCATTTTTCAAGTGTGATTGCATTCCGGCTCTCCCCACTTGTATGACCTTGGCTGCAATCTTCGAATGACTTGACAGGCAAGATCGTTTTTGGGAAGACAAAATCCAGGTTCTTGTTTGTGTGTCTTTACCTAGTTCTAAACACACATTATTTTCCCTGTTCCACACAGATGGGAACTGGCAGTGATTTTGTATGGAAATATGAATTGTGTTCTGAGAGAATGAGGAGTCAGTCTTCAGGTGCCGGCAGGCTCGAGTTCGGTAAATAATGCAATGGAAATGGGTCTGGTTTCAAAGTAATCTAGAGACCCTGCTGGAGCACATCCAACAGGTCACAAAAAGGAGGACACACACACACACACACACACACACACACCCTTTAGTTGAGAGGATGGATGGCTAGGTTGATGCAGCTCCAGGCCTGAATTCCACCTGTAAAATTCCCCTCATTTTTGAGAGAAAAAGAAATGTGATTAAAAATGGATTGATTTCCATAAAGGCAATTCATGGTAATCATTTAGTCTTAGTTCTTCATTCATCAAGAAATATTTTTCCTAGGAATGAATGAAATACTATAATTGCATGATCACCATGGGTAAGACATAGTAACTGGATTTTAAACTGTCACATACCTCCTTGCCCAGGATATTTTAAATGTATCCTGTGGAAAGTCACACACCAGTGTCTCTCCTGGACAGGCAAGTACGGAACAATAAATCCAGTTATGGTGGGTTGGCTTAGTGGGCTGTTGTGAGTTAGTAAGGGGTGTTTGAAGGTGCAAATGGTCATTGTTTTTATCAGTATGACTGCTTCCTGTTTCTTTTGCACAGGCAAATAGCTTTGACTGGATCTATCCTGATGAACTAGAATAGGCCAGAAGCATTTGCCTGTCTGAATGAGGTCAGCTAAAGATTTGGGTTGAGTGTTGGGACCGGTCAGAAATCAGTTATTTGGATGTAAATAGGTCTTTTACACTACTTCTTTTCAGTTATATTTAAATATTTAACAGCTGATCACATAAAACATAACATGGTCTTAGCCAAACATTTTGAAATGGTGATGCCTAAACCATACTAAGATACTATCGAAGGTGCAAAGGGGTGTTCTTTGACATAGGACTGATGATTTGAAGCTTCAATTTTTACTGGTGTACTGTACACATTAACTTAGACCATCTTTCTGTTGAAAATGGCAGGAGCAGCCCACTAAATGTATTGCATGGCAGATACAGTTTCTCCCAGGGTCCTTTCAGTTTGAGTTTTCCCTTGCAAAGCCTTCTAATTGCTCAAGTTTGTTATTTGCATTGGGATTACAGTCAAAATACTGCCATATGGCAGAAGTGGTCAACTTCATTTCATGGATGAAAAATCGGATTATTTGTCCTCCTGGTGGGGGACGATGATATCAGACCATAATTCTGTTATTTGGGAAAATGGCGAAAATACTCTTCAGAAATAATCTATATTAAAACATTTTCCTTGCAAGTATTTAATGCATTTTGCCGGTTTCCCGACATTGCATTCTGGTCTTTATTGCAATATATATTCGGATATATCGTGATGGGTTATGCTATGTTGGCTTTTTTGACATTTCAAGGATATCACCTTTTTGAATGTAGATTATGTTTTAGAAAATAAAATCATCAATACAAAATGGGAGCAAGCGTAGAATAGATATACTAATCCATCCAGGTTATTTGGGGGTAGCTGTCTCTGCCATAGCTTCTGGAACAATTGTCCGACATCAAGTGGTGGTTCAACAGGAAGTCCTTTGTACAGCTTCATCTCCACAGCTGGACTGCAAATTCTATATCAGTTCTATATTAATTCAGTGTGCCTGTTGCTAAGAAACCAGTGGAGCTTTGTTAAAAAGTACTAAGAGAGAAAAGCCTAACTCAAAACCTTAGAAAATACATGCTGACACACTTCAGTGTCTCTGGCTCTACTTTTAAATGGTTTGTTGCAGGAGTAGCATAGGGTGTTTCTTCAGCGATTCATCTGCAAGCTATGAAAGAGACAGTATACCTGTCTTGTTCTGCGTCTGAAATTGGGACATGATTTCCCTAAGGAGCAGGTACTCACTCTGCTCAGATGTAATTTGGGTTTATTCACAATGCTGCCACGCTCACATTTGAAGCATAGCTGATTGGCTGTACTCCCTATGGGTGATTTTGACACAAATTGGTCTCTCGACTTTCCTTCACCCTGTTGCACAAATGTCAGTGGAGCTTTCCAAGGTAAGGTCCCTTTAGCAAAAATGACCTCTATATATAAATGCCCTTTGTGGTCACACAGCACAATGGGGAACTAATACACTTCTATGCAATAGAAAAAGAGAGGTCAAAGATCGTGAAGTGGCTTGTCCCTGTCTGACTTATCCATATTTATGTGCACTTGTAAGGTAGGTTTCTGTATGTATGATTTAAAATTACAGTCTGGAGGTTTATTTCTTCTCGATCAGAGAGCCCGCTTCTCTTTAAGCCTTTGAGTGATTTCAACAAGAGGCCATCTTCAAACCTGCAACAAGTAGGGGGGACAGCAGTGACAGGCTTTTAGGGAAACTGTGACACCGGAGACCTAGATCTCTGAATGACTTGTGTAATCTAATATAATAAAGATCTATTTTAAAATATAAATTGTTCCAACAGGAGGGCATGTTCCATTTTACATGGCTATCAGTCTTGGGGATATCTGAGGCCATTTTAAAAGTTTCAGGATGTCTCTCTCAGGATCTTTCTTGCCTTTACACTTTATGGATAATTTCTCTTAAAGAAAACGAGTACTGGAGAGGGCATATGAGGATTGAAGGAAACAAAATGGTGATTCAATTGCATTTCAAAAACCATTTCATTAGACAGATTAAAAGTACATTTATGTGTAAACAATCATGCCGTTTTTCCGCTTGTGTCAGAATAGCCCACCAGCATCAATAAGATGATGATGTGTTAAATATGAGATCGAACAAAATGACGATGGTTTACAGACTTATTAACCTTCTAAGACTTCGTTGATATTCTGTGCAGTCCAATAGTTCTTAAATGACCAGAGAGTGCATCTCATGAAAGTGGATTGAGGTGCTCTCACTGATAATGGCTTCCAGTCAGGTTGATCAATATTGCTTAATGAATACAATTTGATCCATTTCTTATTTGATTCAGGTTTTTGCCGTAGACCACAGTGGCTGCCGTCCGTTTCCACCTTTCCATTTTCCCTGCATCTACTCCACACACTCTCTTCTGCATCGTCCTTTTAATGCGAGTCCTTCCTGTATAGTACAAACAACAGGAAGCGCTCTCAAGGGGCAAGTGATCCGTACCAGATCTGTCCTTTCCCATTGATGTTGCAGTCATAGCCCTTCATGCGTACATTTCTTACACCACAGGATGTTTGCTCTTCCCTTCGGTCGTTACTGTGGAGGTGACCATTAATGTTCCGCAATCACAGCAGCCCCTTTCCCCTTTTATCCCAAGGAGTCGGAGATTTACATTTCAGTTATCTCAATTAGCACAGCTGCGTCTTTTCATCTCCATGTCATTGGCCAGTGGTCATCTCCAGTCGAGAGCTCTCAAATTTTCACTGAATTGAAACTTCTTGAATGACAAGCGGGTATCTGTAAGACTGTTTGGAATTTTCATCTGTGCTTTGGTTAAAGGGACAGTAAAAAGACCATGAAAGAGCCCTGTGGTAATGACAAATGACCATTTTTCAACTGTCAGGGGAATTCTTTTGGTGGTGGATCACTTGTAGTGTTTGTGAAAACAATGGAGTTCATGCATTTTCCCTCAAAGGTCTTTGTCTCTTTTTGACACTCGTGATTTAATTCGATCAGGATTTTTGCAGTGCTTCTTTTGTGATGTATGCTAATGAGTGCTACTCCTTTGAACCTAAACCTTGACCTCTGCACGCTCAGGATGGCTGCATGGTCGCATGGCGCAGGTCGCATGGCCCGAGAGGATGAACAAGAGTTCAAGTTCTTTGGGTCAGCTGGCACTTTTACTGGGTAATTCATCCCGTGCTACAGTGGCAGAGCATGGCGAATCTGACACTATGTTCTAGTGGTGACAGAGGAACAGAAGTCGCAGCAGAATGCGCCCCATTGTTCTGCCTGGACAAAGGCGCACTCTCCGGCTTGATTGATAGGTCTTTCTGTGGGGGGCAGGGCCCCTCTTGCTCTTAAAAGTACACTTTAAAAACCCCAAACTGATATTCTGGCACATTTTATCCATGTACATAAAATGGATTGTGCATGTTCTATTCCTATTATCTATTGTTAGTCATCCATACCTGATTACTGTCAGTCATCAGACCTGGTGGTTTAATATGGGATATGTGTGTCTTATGGTAATGAAAATGAGGATTACAATAATACTGTTACTGGCATCAGATGTGTGTGTTATTGCCATATATATAAGACTTCCCTACAGGATGTGTGTGTGATGCAGGAAGGGCCTCCAGTAAGGAAGTTGACACCACTGAAAGAGGAGTGAGTGAGTGTGGTGGTGCAGATCCCACACAATCGCTCATGGAGATAAAAGAAGGGTGAACTGAGTCAGATGTTTTCATTCTCATCCCTCATGAAACATGACGTTCTGGCACACCGAGATCAAAAGAGATGGCCGCATGACTCTTAGCAGACCTTTGAAAATGTTGCACTAGTTAATTTTCCAAACCTGGGACGCTTGTGATGACCAAAGGGCTTGACGCCTGTCTTCTGCCAGCCTGCCTGCTAGCTTGTTTGCTTGTTTGCTTGCTTGCTTGTGCCAGGTCAAACAGCAGGACCACAATAGCAGTGGTGCAGCTTCTCCTCTGCCACTGAGGCTTGGTGAGACACCAGATGGTTCACTTGCACAAACTGGGCTTTTGGGACGCCAGCAGAGAGCAGCAGATGAGTGAATGCATATGCCCTGGAGCCAGCGCAAGCTTGCCAGAAGTCCCATTCCTTGTTGCCTTAGGGATGGTCATGTTCAGAAGTCCCACTCCTCGTTGCCTTCTGGATGGTCATGTTGTTTCCGGGGTCGGGAACGGAATGGAGAGGTGCAGGGTGACCTTCAAGGACGTGACCCGGAGTCCGCTCAGAAAAGGAATATTCTCACAGTGCTCCGCAGTGAAGTGGTTGTGTTGTTTTATTTTGCTTTTACTCCCTGCGGGCGGCACGTCTCCCCGTGGGCTTGGACATCCTGGCAGAAGTGAGAATAACATATGTGAGGGCAGAATGTGCTGTAGTGTGACACCATGTGCGGCGCTGGTTATTGCACCATAGTCAGGAGTCAGCAACTCCCACTCCCGAAAAATGCTCATCACAATCTCGCCAGTCTATTCGAGGGCTGTGGAAATTATGTAAAACTCGTAGTAATTACGGCGCCAAGGCCATGTCAGAGATGTTGATTTCATTAATCCATCCGTCGAGTTTGAATAATTTTTCCATTTAGAAACATTTTTGAAATGTTGACACTTAAGGAAACATCCTTCTTGAAAACACCAGAGGGAATTATGCTGATGAGAAGTGGGCCTCTTAGTGCCAGCAGGGTTAGTGTGGCCAACTTTATTGCTCCTATTCTGGATAATTAGTCTTTCCACGGCTGTTGAATATCAATACATTTGTGTTTACATACAATTTTTCTAAGATTTCAAAAGTTCTACAGCCAACCATATGCAGTACTGAGAGGTACCTTCTTTCACTTAGTTCTGTTTTGCCAGAGTGGTTTACCAACAGGCGTACAGTATGCTAGCCCATTCCTAGCAGTGAAGGGGTAATAATATTTAATGCTGGTCTGTGGGGGTATAGAAAATGTACCTTGGATGAAGCATTGGAACACACTTGGTGAACGAAGGTAAACAAGACTCACCAATTAGTTCTTTGCTCACAGATTTTCAAAAATATCTGCTCCGGAGCATTTAACAGGCCTCCATCTACCATCAATAGCTCTGTCTTTTTCTCCCTGCTGGGTTATTTGATGGTTAACTTCTTTGCAATGTGACCTCACTGGTGTGAGCAGTTTTAGTGGATGGCCGGAACGATCTCTGTGCAAGATTGCTTGTGCTTGATGATGCATAAGCTCAGTGTCTTCTTACAGCATTAGATGTAGGCATGTGTCTGACACGGTGGAGACCAGATCCTCACCACTTCTTTTCGAACGCACTGCAACTTAAGAAAACCCACGCAAAATTTAGAATTTAGAAAACGTGCTTCAAAATTTCGACAACACTACACATCACAGAAATGTACTGCACTAAATGAATGAAAAAGTTGACAGAAGAGCTGATGTTCACTACTAGGGAAGGAGCTGTTCAATAACAACAGTAGCAGTGTGAAACATGGCACTTATTCCTTTGTTGTTGTTTTCTTCATGTTTGTTTGATAGCCTAACCCCATTTCGAAAATAAACTATTTTTTTTTTTTTAGACACGCACACACACATGCACAACTGCACAGCATTGCATGTAATGTCAAGCATCAAACCACCAGTTAAAGCCATGTAGGTGATTGTTCTTAGTTCTCCTGCCAGTTGATGTTGATGAGCAGTATGATGACGAGCATTGTGGCAGTTCAGTTGAACTGCGGTGGGACTAAGTGACGGGAGTGACCTCAGAAAGATCATTATGTATATGTTGCTCCTTCTTGTTCACAAGCCAGTTGTTTTGAGTTATCCAGTGTCCTGAGCTCCTGTTGATTCAAGCTCTCTCTGTTGACCTCTGCAAAATATACTCCAGTGCTGTCCACATTGGATATTAATAAGAGCTACTCTGCCTGAAGGCATGTGTTTCCTCAGTGCTGTTTGAGAGCACATGCTCCATGGAATTCCCACTACTCCCAAAAGGATGTGGCTTTTCCCAGAAGCCATACATTTTTTTTCAGTCATCACTGCACCTAGCCGATCAATGCCTGTGCAGAGCTTTGCTCATGTAAGTTTCAGATTCAAATGGATCATGACTGCATTCAGTGTAGCTAGGAGTGGATACAAACGACTGAAAAGGAATACACTGTAGGATGGAGCTATTGTATGTTCTTGTGACGAGATATTTTAATGTGCAGGTCATTTTAATCTGCAGAATGCAAACTGCCTCTACACAAAGTGTGTTTAAAAAAATAAAAATGATTATTGACTTGCAGGTCAAGTATGCATCTTTCACAACTTTCCTTTCTGCTGAGTCTCATCCTGAAAGAAGCTCTCAGTTAAACTATTACAGATGTAAACACGCTATTGCATAGATTTTTGAACAGCTTTATAACAGAGATGGTGCACTGCGAATAAGACATGTATTCCATGAGCGAAGATGCGTTCCCTAGTAATACATTGGAGACAAAGACCTTAAGACTGTTCCCATGATTAGTTTCTTAATATAGATTTCCCATGTTGTTTACTTGGGAGCCAAAGGAGTTTTTTTTTCTCTGGAGATAGAGTAATTTGACCCCATTAGTGTTTACTCTCTGATTTCCTGTGAGGCCTAATAGCAGACCTAAGTACCCAAACTTGTCCTACCGCCTTGGTTGGATCTTTGCTTGGATCTTGGTTTGGATCCAAAATGTGTTGGGTGTGTATGTGTGCGGGTGAGATTGCTCTGTCATACTGGCACACATTTTACCGGTAACCTCCCCTAAAACAAATTGGCACAGGAAAGGTGTGGGACTGACTGATTCTAAAGCTAGTTGACAGGGCAAAGTGAACTCTTCTTTGTGAGTGTTTGCTTCAGTGATGTTCACTGACCAGACAGGCATGGGAGGTTTCTCTCTGAGTGCGGTCCCGGGATGACGTGCACGTGGCTCCGGTGTTCACTTACCAGGCAGGCAGGGGAGAGTTCTCTGTGAGTGCGGTCCTGGGATGAAGTGTGCATGGCTCTGGTCAGTGTATCCACTGCCATGCAAATATGTACCTACCTGATTAACTTCTCTGCTACAGACAGCTGAAGGCTGCATTGCAGACACACAGTACATATACATGTGCAAGTACAAATATAATATGTGTGCAATGTATGGGTTTTCATAATCTTTCTGTGATTTATAGTTTCCTGTAGATACTTATATTCCTCATGCACACTTGTGTTTTGGCAGTTGAGAATTGCTCTAAAATGTGTACTTTTCATTTGCTATGACTTGAGAAGGTGAGGTTTCTTCTTTTTCTACCCCCATCAAAAATGGCTACAACCTAGAGTACATCACATCTAAGTAGGTCTGTAAAGGTCCGAGTTATTACTGAGGTCTAACAGACCAAATGCTGAGTGAGAAATGCAGCGTATTGCACTGTATAAGTAAACCTGCTGGGGGAAAAATATGTAAATGTTGCTGTGTGTGTGTGGACGACCCCCCAGACGACCAGAGAAGACTAACAGACTGGAGGGCAAGGCCAGTAAAGAACAAGCCGGCTTTTGGGGTTGGTGCTCAAGTTTAGTTATTAATTTGAATGATGCGCTTAAAAAGCCTGCTGGTTAAGAAAGTTGTTTCTATGGAAATGGCGGAGCAGGAAAGTCATCAAAGTGCTGCATTGCTGAAAACACTATTGTTTTTTTCACTCCCTTGTCACACCATTTCTGTTCTTCCCTGTTTGTTGGGACAGCCTTATTTGGGTGGACATGCCTGACTTTGATCAAAGACTTCAGGAGAAATTTGTCAAATGTCTGGGTTAAATATTATGTTGCTCATTATTTGTTGTACTTGTAGACCATTTTCCCTCCTACTCACATTCGCTTAGATATGCTAGTCATGTTTTATATTCTTTAATCCACCTGGAATAGTTTATGTAGCAATATGACATACTCATGGAACTAAAAGCGTGAACAATTTACTTTCAAATTTCATTTCAAATAATGGAACATTTTAAAAGGATTCTTCACTCATCAATTTTGCAGTGAAGTGTTTTGTTTGCTACTACTGTGCCATTTCATATTAGGTGTCTTTTACTCGTGATTGGCCTGTGAGTAGATGTGTAGAAATTCATATTAAGACTCTTTCTCATAATTGGCCTGTGTGGAGATGTGTAGAGCTTCATATTAATGCCTCTTTTATCATGATTGGTCTCTGTGTAGAACTTCATGTTAAGACTCTTATTCATTATTGGTCTGTGTGTAGATGTGTAGAGCTTCATAATAAGACTCTTTTACTCATAATTGGCCTGTGTGGAGATGTGTAGAACTTCCTTAAAAACAACATTTGACATTGGTAGTTTTTTTTTTGACCTGTGATTCAGAGGTGTGCGTGTGTGTGTGTCATGCTGTTTCACAAAACTGACCAGCCCTCTTATTCTCAGTCGTGTAACTCATGAGAAGTTGCATCCCATAGATCTTCCTTAAATACAACATTTCACATGGTCATTCTCAGACGTGTAGCTCATTAGGAGTTGCACCCCCCTACCTACAAGAACTCATTACTTCCCAAACATACAACCGCACCCTCAGATCCAAAAACAGCTCGCTCCTGCGGGTCCCAAACACCAAGCTACGCACCATGGGCGACCAGGCTTTTTGCTCGGCAGTGCCGCGCCTGTGGAACAGTCTCCCTGACCACCTAAAGGCAACACAGACACTGGACTGTTATGAGACTGGCCTAAAAAACTTTTTTATTCAGAAAGTCAGCGTTTCTTACTTTTTAAATGTATTTTATTATAGGCTGTTTTTAACTATGTTCTTACTTTGTACAGTGGCACTCTGAGATTCAGGTGTGTGCTATAAATTAAATGGATTATTATTTATTTATGTATTATTTATCTCATCCCCAAAGAGCAGTATGTTGATGGTGAAAGAATCTGCTGTACTTTGGCGAAATTCCCTGTTGCAATCGTCGAAGGCCCGTACTTATCCCTGTTAGCTTTGTTCAGAGAAAGAGACTTGTGGAAGACGGCTTTGCGAAATAATGCGTTTATTCACACACTAGCCATGGTTCTCTCGACACAGCACGGGCATGTCACGAGGCACGCTTCTGCCGGGGAAAGTCTTCTGGATAGGAGGAGGTCTTCTCTATACATTACAGAAATTTACAAACATTTATAGTCTAGAATTAACAAGACATAATGTTAGGGGAAGGAGTGGGTGTGTCTGCAGGTCAAAGGGGAGGTATGGCTTGACCAAGGGGCATATATGGCCGTATAGATGCTAATACCTCTGGCTTCAACCATCTTGTTGTGGCTGTAGACAAAGTCCAACAATCAGAGTCTAATGTCTCCAAGACACACAGAAGTCAGTAAACATGTCTGATGGCTCTCAACATAGACAAAAGCCCAGGGGCCAAGCCTGATGGCTTTGGTCTGGTGCTGTGCAAACTAATGTGTGGGCCTATTTGAGATTTGGTCTGGGAGGTGAAGTTATGGTCTAATATATAACATTCACCTAAATCTAACAATAGTAATGAAGCCCAATGGCTGTCGATGCTCATCTGACCTGTCTTTTGCCTCATGTGGGAAACGGTCATTGGCCCGACATTACTTTTTGATTTGCAACAAATAAAAAATTGAAGGCACCATTTTGAACCATTTGACAATGTAAACAGGCTCATATTTTCCACTAACTTTCCACAGCTTATTGCACAATTACATACATGGAAATGATTTGTAATTTGCTGGAACAGCCTCATATTTCCAGTGCCTGGCCACGGGATTACAGCTGGAGTTGGGTGAATTTGTTTCAACCTAAAATATTCATGCCTGGCTGGCTGGCTTGGAAGTACTGACTGTGCAGTAGTTAATGCTTGCAAAATGAATCCTGTGAGATAGCCATATCACAAAGCAATGTTTCAGGCTCTATTTTGAAACAGATAGCTACATAGTGCTGAGCCTGACATCTTTTTTTTTTTTTTTTTTTTTTGCCCTCTCATATCAAAAGCTCTCAGAATTGTGCTCGCAGACCTCTCCTCCTAATAAGATTTTATAGCCGGTGCAGTTGGAATGACCGGACAGGGGTCCAGTGTTTTTTAGCGACGTTGACACCTTCACACTTAAATTGCAGCGTTCAGCAGCCTTTCTTCACAGGCTTTTCAGAAGCACACGTGCACGCCTGTGATCTCCATCCAAAGCCGAAAGCGCTAGCACCAGAGGAAGCGCCGGAAGGTGAAACGGAAGGCATGACGCGCTGGCACATCTCCACATGTTGAACTCGTGCAACGCGGCTCGATGCCCTTGATGGTGAAACCAATGAATAAAATGGAAGATGTGAGATGGAGGTCAATCTCTGCTTTTTTTTGTTGAGCAAGGACTTTCTGATTTGAGTACTAAGGAAAGAAGAAGCCAATCAGAGATAATGTGAGCTTTTTAGGTGCTGCTGCGCTTGCGGCTCAGGCTGGAATAGGAAAACATCCATCTGCACAGAACCTTTTTGTTCCTGGTAGAGAGGATTTATGACACGCATTAAACTGACATGAGAACAGGCCTGTATGGCTTTATCAGATGTTTAGTGTCCACGCGCTGTTTCGGACCGTGGTTCTCTGCTGTGTTTTTTGCGGCATGTCTCTGTGTGGTACCGAGGGCCCTGGGTCCTGCTAGAGGCCTCCTCTACCTCAGCACACCAAAGTGGTGCTCGGTAAAGCGAGAGCTGGAGATGAATCTGAGGAGGGAGTTCTAGAGTGAGTGTGTGTTTGTGCATGTACGTATTTCTGTGTGTTTGTGTTTGTGTGTGTGTGTGTGTGTGTGTGTGTGTGTGTGTGTGTGTGTGTGTGTGTGTGCGTGTGTCTGTGCGTGTGTCTGTTTGTGCGTGTGTCTGTGTGTGTGTGTGTGTGTGTGTGTGTGTGTGTGTGCGTGTGTCTGTGCGTGTGTGCCTGTGTGCCTGTGCGTGTGCCTGTGCGTGTGTATTTGTGCGTGTTAGTTTTTGTGTGTGTCTGTGTGTGTCGATGTGTAGGTGTCTTAGGGTGGGCGGAAAATAGAGAGGAGCTGGGACCGTTAACGGCTGTGTTATCTCTGCAGAGTCCCCCCTGGGAGGTGGAGTAGGAGGGAGAAGAGAGGGAGGGAGGGAGGGAGAGAGAAAAAGAGAGAAAAAGGGACTCTTTGTCTATCTTTCAAAGAGAAAGAAGAGAAAACCAGTGTCCAGACAGCATTTATTTAGTCAAATTGCAATTTTGATGACCATGCTAAGAGTCCAAACATTAATTTGACACACACACACACACACACACCTACCTCTGATTGAGATCCGCAGTCCACCTGTATTCTACCACCTCTCTCCTGGCTTGAGTGCCCATGACGCAGCCCTGCGAGGGCTGTGTTCAGTTTGTGGAGTAATGGTTGTGTAAATGAGATGTCAGTACTTTTTGAGTACATTTACAGATTAAGTATTAAGAAGACTTTATTTGCAGCTCAAATATGCAAAAGTCAAATGGTCAATTTGGACAACACAAATATGCGAGTAGAAGCCTATCAGTTGGCTTTTACCGCTGAACAAGAATACTGAAAAGGCAGCGTGCCTTAAAATGAAGTCTGTTGTAGTGCTTTCACATCTGCACACTTAAGTGCCACTACATAAAACTCAGATATACACCCTCATATTTTTTGGTATTGAATGTAACTTTATGCTTTTGATCTGTACAGCGGCACGATTGTACCATCCTTTGCATCCATTCTGTCTTATCCCACTACCACAACACCTTCGTCTGAACATACATCTGCAAAAAAGGTCTTTTTGGGCCCGTATCTACCTGTAGTGTTGTTGTGCGTTGTGAGACTTGCGTTCATGTTGGATGTGCGTTGACTGTTGTGTGCACGCGTCTTTGTATGCCTGGGTCTGCACTCTCCCTTCCTCTGAGAGACGCGCTGCAGCAGAGGAGAGGAGAGGAGAGGAGAGCAGAGCAGAGGAGTGGGTGGCTGGGGGGTGGGAGGGAGGTGAGGTGTTATGTAACCGTGAGAGAGAGGACCGCTGGAGGAACTTCTTTATGCCACATCGTGGGGGGAGGGGTGTTTGGGTTTAAGGGGGGGGGGCTGGGCTATCCTTTGAAGCGTGAAGATGCTGAGCCCACATCACCCCATCACTCTCTCTACCTTCTACCCCCATCCCTCTCTCTATCTTTGTCTCTTTCTGTTGCTCTCTCTGTACCTTTATCTTTTGCTTTCCTTATATCCATCTCTCTTCTTTTTATATTCAATCTCATCTTTCTCCAAGCCTCTGTTACTATTTTCCTCTTTCTCTCTCTCTGTCTCTCTCTTTCTCTGTCTCTCACTCCCTTTCTCACCCTGTCAATCTCTCTCTTTGTCAGGCGGTTGGTTGAGTGTTGGCGGGGTCTGATGATGGAAACTATGGGATCTGTGGCAGAAAAATGTCATTACCATTTTTATGAGGGATCATTGTGGAGTATTACCCCGGAGTAATCCCAGCCCTGGATCCCTTCTCTCTGAGTGCTCTTAGAGAAAGGCGGACAGCGCACGCTCACAAGGCCATATTATGTTGTCACTGGAAATGTTTTCCACTTAACATGAACTGCATGTATGTATGGCTCACAGATAGCTCAGGCATGCCTGTTGTGGCCCTGTGGTATGTTTGGTGTGCGTTATGGAGCTTCTTCAATTACAAAATGCCATATATATATATATATATATATATATATATTAAATACAGTTTATTTTTCAGCTGTTTTTATAGATTGAAGGTTATAGCTGATCAAAGCTTTCTTTATTGGTGATGCACTGGACCCTGATACAAGGCTGGTTAGGAGCAGAGGATTCAGATTGGTGCCTTAGTGGCTATGCCTGTACAAGGACCTGTAAAATGGAAAAACAATCTACTCATTTCATTTCACAATCTACTCCATTTCATGAACTTAGTGAATTTATTGAATACAAGTACTGATCTTTTTCAAGGTAGTTCCCATGAGGATACCTCAGTTCCACAAGTAACTGTAATTGGCCCTTCTAGGGCTGACAGCTCTCTCCCTGCATTCTAGCAAAAGGTGCTATTCTGCAGAGGCCAAGTCCATACTTGGATGAGTTTTGGATTAGTCTTAATGCTTGGACAAGCTTTGACATCCAGTGGGCAGTTTGTTTCTTTTGAAGGAGGACCAGAATGTCTCTGCCTTTCTTGAGGCGTCTTGAACAGGCCTGGGTTTGCTCTACGGGCCTAACTGCTTGATATCCAAATACTATCACAAGCCACATATGAAATGGTTTTGCCTTGAGTATCATTGTATCCCTGAGCAAGGGAGGTATTTATTGCAGGATGAGTTACAAATGCTGTCTAGTAACAAGACTGTAGAGTTTAAACATCATGCACGCATTTCAGCCTGTCATCAGATAATCGCCAAACCATGAGCCAACCAAATCCCTACCATGTACCCCTTCTAATAACAGACCCCCTATGACCGTTTAATGGACAGTTTCTGTACAGTTTATTACAGTTTATTAAGCAGGCCTGTTATCAAGTTGGCATAACAAGGACCTCCCAAACAATGTCAACTTTTCATTAAAAATGATATAATTGACCAAATGACTCTTAATGACAACATTCATAAACACTCATAATGAGTCCTTTATGTTTTTGATGGGGTCATGTCAGTCTCAGTCATGCACACCCCTTCAAATAAAGTGTTACCAAATGTGCTGTTGCCTGAATAAAGTTTAGCAAATAACTTCCTCATTTAGTTTCAATGCCCTCTTCTCCAGGCATAGTGATCACTTTGCAAGCTTTCATGAGCTTACAGTGATTGCTACTGGTTGTGTATTTACCCAATTATAGACAAACCAATATTGAAATGAATTAAAACACTTCTGTGGAGCTTTTATTTTTTAACAGACTGGATTGTTATGTCCAAAACCCTCATCAATTGAAATGCTTTTATTTGTGTGATCTGTAAAACTTCCAGTGCAACCACTTATGCAACCAGTCCTCTGAGATTGGTCCAGAGAACCAGCATGTGAGAACCAAGCAGGTTCAGGTTGTGGGAGGGGTACCTCACAGGGAGAGGTTCCGGGGTCAGTCTCACCCCATCACAGGGACAAATTAGATTAGCTCATCCACCTGTCTATATTCAGTTCAGTTCAATTCTATTTTTATATAGCCAATAAATATTGAAATAGTCTCTGGAGCAAACACGAAGGCGACTGGGCAATGAAAACTACCAGGAAGAAACCTTGAGCAGAACCTCAGCTGGCCGTGTAGAGAGATAGAGATAGAGAAGGGGTTCAGGGGGAAGAAGGGAAGGGAGGAGAGAAGGAAAAGAGAGAATCAGAAGCGAGCAGATGGATTCATACACATGAGATGATGGCATATTACATACATAAAACATATTAGCTCACATGTGACGTGTGTACATGATGCAAACATGATCACACAAAAGGTACAAACATGAAATATACAGGTTTAATAATGGATCAAAATGGAGAGAGCCGGTATTTAAAGAGTTGGTTGTAGGACAGCTTAGTGGGTAAGGGTCCCTATAAGGTTGCTATTATATGGATTAGCAGAGCAATGAAGCAGTCAAATGTGAAAGATGGCATTTGTTTATATTACGGGTGACTAGGCTGGCATACAGTATCTAATATAAACAGAGTAGAATTTGTGCACAATAGTTTGGTGAGTGGTCAGCTAGAAGGTGGAGCCATTGTGTGAGAGCCTGTACGACAAGTTGTAAATCGTGACTGAATGTTTTATTCTGACCTTTAAGATGGAAAGGGTGTTTGATCTTGGGGGGGGGGGGGGGGGGGGGCACTGTCGGGTGGGCAGTAGGGGACAATAATTCCTTGTGGTAATCTGGAGCTGATTTGGAGTATGTTAGAAGGGAGCCAGTGCAGAGAGACGCTCCAGATGATATATGTTTAATTTTTTTTGTTCTAGTAGGTGTGTGAGCTGCAGCATTCTGTATTAGTTGGAGGCTCTTTAGTGAGTTGTTGCTACATCCTAACAAGAGAGCAGTAGTCTAGTCACAAAGTAATAAATGCGTGGATTAGTTTTTCTACATCTTGAAGGGATAAGACTTTTCTGATTTTGGCAGTATTGTGTATATGATAAAATATGTCTGAGATCTGTTTAGGTGTGAGTTCAATGATGGGTATTAATAGATAAATACACCAAGGTCTTTGATGTTTGGATGTTAATTAATGAGATGCCATCGAGTGTATGTGGATGACTGGGTAGTGTCACTCAAATGTTTATGGCCTACAATCATAACATCAGTTTTATCTGTGTTAATGAGCAGGAAATTGATAGTCATCCATGCTTTCACAACTTTCAGGCAGGTTTCTATCTTGTATGTATAATTAGTTGGTTAGTCACCAACATGGCAGTGGAAGATAATATCATGCTTCCTTATTAAAGTACCTAAGGGTAGCATGTACAAAGAGAAGAGAAGTTGTCCAAGCACTGAGCCTTGGGGAACTTCATAACTTATTTTTCTATGACTGGATGTAGGGGTGTCACGATACCAAAAATTCATTAGTCGGTACCAATACCAGTAAAATAACACGATTCTCGATACCAATTTCGATACCACGGTAAAAAAAAAAGGATTTTCCAAGATTCCATGTACTTGAACTTAGGGATGCACCGATCCGATATTTGTATCGGTATCGGTACCGATATTGAAGAAATTTCTAGATCGGGTATCGGTGACAATGGGCCGATCCATATTTAATTTTTTTTTTTTTTTTTTTTTTTTTTTTTATGTTTATTTTATGTATTTACATCGAGGCTTTGTTTAATTCATATCATGCTCCGGTATCATTGTTTTAAACGGACTGTTATTATATTGAAACACGCACATTCAAAGATTTAGGGTGGCGCGATGGCGGACAATCCAGAGAACAGCCATCAAAAGCCTTCCTGCACGTTAACGTGTATGAAAAACTATCTGTTGATAGTGATGTTGCCTAGCAACGCTGTCTGCTCATTTAAGTTCGGTGAATAGTCACAAGTTCAGTTCGTTGCCCATCAGTGGCAAAGTAGTTGTGCCTTATACATTTCCAATGCTTAAATCATCATTTTTCGACATGTATGTGAGGCATTGTGTGCGTACATAATGAATGTAAGGGGTTTCATGAAGTTACGACTGTGATAAGTAGAGTATTATGAGTGCAGGTTGCTATTAGTAGCGATTAGCATGCTAAGCGGAGATTTAGTTATGTTCTGATGTTGATTCGCTGTAATAAAGATGAGTTCATCCTGTTAAGATTTTGACTGGATGAGCTATGAATGAGATTAATGTTGCCTAGTGTAATGTCCACAATTATATGTATCGAGTAATGTTAGTTGTGTAATTGTTATCGTGTAGCAATAACGCATGCTAAAGTAATTCAGTGCAGTCCCCATTCTCATTGCAGGCACACACATGTGTACGATCACATGCATCGTCATGTAATGGAAATTGATGAATGCACATCGAAGAGAGATAAAGAATACAGTTTTGGTAATTGTGGGTCTTTTAACAGAGTAGAACCAGCAAATGCATTAACAGGTCACCATGTTGAGCCTCTACAATGTAACGTAAAAGTTGACGCTAGCGGATATATGATTGCTAACTAATATGAACACTAGCCCTAGTTAGAACGTACATTATTTGCGATTATTTTTATCCTATGTTATGAATTGATAGTGATGACTAGACATGATGTTAAGTAGCAAATGAGCAAAAAATGCACCAAGATCTCATGTCATGCACTCCTCTTTTCTCCCTCTCGCACGTGTGGTCACACACATACACACAGTTACCATACTTTCGCGCTGTTTTTTTTTATATCGGTATCGGATCGGTATCGGCCGATACTAAACCTCAGATATCGGTATCGGTATCGGAGGTGAAAAAAGCGGATCGGTGCATTCCATGAACTTCTTTATTAAAATATGTGAAAATAGCAAAATGTCATAACACATACAAAACATATGCAATATAGCATATGCAATATAGCATAGCACAACGTAATAAAGTGCAATTAATGGTTAAAGTGCTACAACTAGTGACCCCAGACATATTCCAGACTTCCAGGCATCTTTTCAAAAGGTACTGTGCAAAAACAACAACAGTGCAAAACAAAACCGTGGATATAACAGTGCAGCCATTCAGCTAACAAGATGAACATGAGTTTTGAGCTTCTTAAAGGACGTTTTTAATACAAAATAAATTGAAATGTTCAGTGTGGTCGCAGCGAAATTCCAGCTGTCACTCGCAAATCGTTCATACATCGGCTACATTGAGTCTATGGCATCAAAAATAAATAAATTGGGTAATCGTGTTTTGTCAAACCAATTGCATATTTATGTGTAATTATATTAAACTAGGACATTCTGTGAATTTCCCTAGTTTAGTCATGATACTTGCAAGATACATGCTCTCTTTCTCTCTCTATCTAATTCTAACCAAGGTAGGCTATGCTAACGTTAAAACTACAGCATAGCAGATGACTGTCTTTCAGGTGCTTTGTTAAATTGAAAGTACTATCTCCCTTGGTCTGAAGAACACGGTAGCATCGTTTGCATAATGTTCAAAAGTAGGGTGATTAGACGTCCTGTTTTACCCGAACATGTCCTCTTTTTGAGACCTAAAAAATGCGTCTAACAGGGATTCCAAAAGCGTCCGGGATTTAGCCTCGTCGGATATTTGTGTTTCTCTGGGTGTTTCACAAACTAATATTACGTCTTTTGGAAAGGGTATCTCCGTTACATTCCACCTTTTTGCGCGTGCTCTCATTGGTCGCCCGCCTTCCCAGTGTTGCCAGATATGATAATTATCCTCCAAAATGAGCCTATGATACGATACGCCATTTCCAGTCTGGCAACACTTCACACCTGGCCGCCTCCACTAGTTTCATCGTTTACAATAATAAATGGCAGATCTGCGTGTGAAAAACATGTCAAAACTTCGACTGGAACACCGAAGCGTATAATGCCCCCGTCAGTTCCAGAAGAAGCGCAGCACCGATTCTAACAGCTGGCAACGGCGCTCACGGTACATACGGTGCTTCAAAAAAATGGGTACCGTCGGTGTTTTGTTATTTTAGTACCGAAAGGTACCGTAAGTATCGGTTCTCGTGACATCCCTAACTGGATGACTCATTGTGGACATGTACAAACTGAAGACCGCTAAGATCTAAGCCAGGATGGGGCACAGCCTTTGATGCCAACATGGTGTTCAAGTCCCTGCAGTAAAATATGATGATCTATTCTATAGTGTCACAAGCAGCACTGAGGTCTAGAAGAACCAGTATTGAAATTCATCCATAAACAGATGCAATGAGTTAGCCTGGATACGAGACTGAACCCTGCCCACAACATTTGAGGTCTGGGAAGTTCGGTCTGGCACTGCTCCGTTGGGAAGAAATTATCAGTTTTCAGCAAAATTATCTCACCAATGAAATTGTCAGGGTATAAATTGTCATTTATACGATGATGGAAAGATGATCAACCAATGCTTGAGCTGAATTAACGGTACATTCGAAATCGTACCAAGATGGCGGCGTCTCGGGAGCCTGTTAGTGGGACATATTTTATGTCAATTAAGCTATCTATACGACTTTTTTATGTCTACATTGACTCGGTTAGTTCTGTATGCTACACGAATGTTTCAGAGTATTGTAGGTCTTAACTGAAACGCAAGACCATTATTATTAGGTTACTGCTAACGCTTAGACCAAAAATCCGTTGAAACACATAGTAGCTAGCTAGCCTCGCTGCTTATAAGTATAATGTGAGCATGCATATCTCACATATATTGACAACGCATTCATTTTGAAAGAGGAACAGAGAAACGCAATCAAGGCATTTGTCGATCGAAAATATGTTTTTGCCGTCCTTCCTACGGGATCCGGTAAAAGTTTAATGTATCAGATGGTCATAATACATTGCTCTGATTGGTTCTAGGTATCCAATTGAGCGAAGATGCATTTTCTTCCCTGGTTCGTTGAAACACGCCCCATAATCACAGCTCAATGGAGCAGAATCAGATTCATATTTTGACTAGAATTATGAGTATGACATCATCAGGCTAGCAATGAGTAGATCAATGAGAACTTTAACTGAGTCCGTTTCAGCGCTGTGATGGTCTCTAAAGCCAGATTGGAGGTCTTCTTGGATTTTAAAAGAAAGTGAATTGCCTTGCTATTACTTAGGGTTAGGTTGTTTTGAGATATGGTTTGTATCAGGATTTGAGCCCCTGGAGTTGTGTGTGTGTGTGTGTGTGTGTGTGTGTGTGTGTGTGTGTGTGTGTGTGTGTGTGTGTGTGGAGATCTGCTGCCTTCAAGGAAAAGTTGGGATGATTGACTCACAAGAGAGCTGCTGCCGTGAAGGGCGATGTCAGTGCTGTCCGCTTTGATTTCTCTCTGGCCATTGCAGAGAGTATGGGGCTGAGACACAGACAGGGATGGGAGAGCGAGTAACTCAAGACAGCATGCGCCTGTCAGCAGAATTGGGAGCCTGAAGACAGCGCTTTTCAGCTGACATGGGGAAACACCAGGGTAGAGAACTGTGTGTCTCTTCTGACAATTGTGATGGTTCGAGGTGTCCTCGTCTTATCTGACTGTCGATATTCTACAAATTGTTATTGTGCATTAGATTATATAGTGTTGGGTAAAATTGATAAATCGTTTTTATAAAGCAAAGGGATATAGGACGACCAATGAAACGCATTTATGTACTTTTACGTCAATAAAAGGTCTAGGTATTTTGTTTCCCTCAGCATATTGTTATCTTTCATTTTAAGAGGATGGCTTCTGTGCTCACCTGCAGCTTTGGAGATGTGTCTCATGAAATGGACCATATTGAAGCCTGCTTAATTACTATGCACTGAATAAGTTTACTTGATGGCATCACTCTTGCTGACATGTGTTTCTTCTTCTCCTTTTCTTCATGCCCTGTCTTGCTGTGATGGATTCTGCCATGTTTTACAATGCAAGGTGAGTGAACATATTTATTTCATTACATTGTTTTGAGTCACTGCGTTCTGTCAGAAACCACAGATATAGAATGTATGATCTAGTTCTCCAGTGGTGGCAAAACTCTCACAGCTATTAGCTGTTCAGATATGGGTTTGTTCCCTCCATTCAGTTTTTTCCCTAACCACCCACAACAGCAATGAATCTACAGAATAAGCGAGCAGAATGCTTCACAATATTAAGACGAATGCATTTCACTCTGAGGTCCTTGAACTTTTACTGCTATCAACATAAACATGAGCCCCTGTGCCATGGTATGCATACCCATCCTCCGGGGTCCATTAACTGGAACGTTAACCTTAAGGGTTAGCTATGCGCTAGTAGCAGCAGCAGCAGCAGCAGAGGATGGTTTAAGTGAGGCGTTAGAAGGTGTATTGGGTGGAGGTTAAAGTGAGGCGTTAGAAGGTGTATTGGGTGGAGGTTAAAGTGAGGCGTTAAAAGGTGTATTGGGTGGAGGTTAAAGTGAGGCGTTAGAAGGTGTATTGGGTGGAGGTTAAAGTGAGGCGTTAAAAGGTGTATTGGGTGGAGGTTAAAGTGAGGCGTTAGAAGGTGTATTGGGTGGAGGTTAAAGTGAGGCGTTAAAAGGTGTATTGGGTGGAGGTTAAAGTGAGGCGTTAGAAGGTGTATTGGGTGGAGGTTAAAGTGAGGCGTTAGAAGGTGTAAAGTGAGGCGTTAGAAGTTGTATTGGGTGGAGGTTAAAGTGAAGTGTTAGAAGGTGTATTGGGTGGAGGTTAAAGTGAGGCGATAAAAGGTGTATTGGGTGGAGGTGAGAGTTATAATGTTACATAGATGAGTTTCCACGATCATCAGCAGTGAAGATTGCTTATGCCCTCCTGATCCCCCGGGGAGCTCTGGGATGTTTTTGTTTCTTGCCACCTTCAACTCCTCCCCACTCTTCCTAAGCCTTGCTGCAATCAGCCACCTCTCCTGCTAGTCATTACCGTCTCTCCTTGGCCTAAGCCAGATATGTAATTACTGTGTACTAGCAGGCAAGGGTTTGGAATGTGGCACAAGGGCATTCGTGGACTGGGTAGCAGCGCGCCGATGCATGACAGTTTATTATTTTCATTTATGGTTTTATCACTTCATTATCTCTCTATTGTCCTTCAGTCTCTCTCTCTCTCTCTCTCTCTTCATTGATAATGATTTTGAAATGGTTAGACAGCTTGTTTTTGTAAAGGTCTCGACATGATGTTGAAGGACATTAGATGACTTGACTGTCCCCAACTCAGTATTTTCTTTGTCTATTCAATTCAATTTCATTTTTATAGTCCCGAAACAATAACATTGTTTCAAGGTGCTTTACAGAGCCCAATACTATCACATTGACAATAAAGTAATTGACCACAATCACTCTACAAAGAATGCAACTATTATTGGAAAAAGGTCAGCCTTGTCTTGTATGGTCAAAAGTGGAGGATAAAACTACTATGGGAAGCAATTTTAGAATGGGGCAGCCATACCATAAAAACTGCCTAATACACACAGTTTTCCGGAGAGCCTGGTTAGGCGGGAGTGACAATCTTGTGAAGGCACAAAATTGCTTTTTTTCCTCCTACCATTCTGCTTATGAAAGGATCTTTTCAGCATCCTTTAACTAGATACTAATCTTCATTTTTTTTAAAAATCCCTAACAAATTGTCTTCAGCTAATCTTCTCAACTTGAAACACCCAGACAAGTTAAGTTATGTGTTCATGCAACAATTTATCAACTGTTCATCCAAAAGAATTGCCTCTGCCAAAGCAGATGGATTAGTGCGATTTGCAGTGAAGATCCCTTTTGGCCTGTAGTAATGTGCGACATGTGAGTGAATGTTCTCCCTTCGCCCTTCGTCAGGCAGTGCAGAAGGCAGCCCTTTGCCAAGTGAGTCGCTGCATAGTTACTGAGTCTTATGAGGCTCATGGCTGCATAGTACTTTCTTAGAACTTTGAACTTTGAATCTGTGATATCAGTCATTTATTTGGATGGCAGTGCAACTTCACAGCAGTTTGAAGGCCTCATAATGGCCATAATGGCAGGAGAAAAGTAGGATGAAAAAGGAAATGAGACATCACATGCTGTGTAATTCTTTAAAAAAATCTAAATTTTTAATGATTACGATTGGTATTATGCATTTGCGCTTTGTTTCCTGTCTTCATGCTTGCGAACGAGGGGCATGTTAGCATTTGTGTGTACAGTAGATTTGAATCCTGAGGCTCTGAGGATGAAATTATTCAGAGATAGATAGATTGGGCTCTTCACCTGACGGTTATCCAACCAGGTGTAGCGGCATATTAATGTTGTGACTGGGTGACAGAGATGGATGAGACCGTCTGTAAGGATGCCGTTCTTGCGTAACACTGCTTATGATCCTATCATATCAGCGCTCCCATTAGCAATGCAAGACTTAAGAAGAAAGAAAGAAGGTCGAGGACATGTTTATGGTGACACCATTTTGACAGTTGTCATTCATGGGCTGCACCTGTCAAGGTCCTCCATTTTGGCTCAAGGCTCTTTTTCAGTCACATGTCCTGTGACGGACACATGAAGTGTAGAAAGTTGAGTTAGTTGAGTTAGTTGAGTTAGTTGAGTTAGTTGAGTTATTGAGTTAGTTGAGTTAATGAGTTAGTTTAGTAATTGAGTTAGTTGAGTTAGTTGAGGCTTCATTCTTTACTTCAATCAGTATGTGTATTTGTGTGTACATTTGTACATTCTGCTTCTGTGTGTGCGTCTCCAGACAAGCAGAGTTACATAAGGCTGCAGTCAGTTCATACACAAACAGGGGACTCATAAATCAAACCTGCTAGTTTCTCACAATGATACAGTTTTCCACTGCATTGCCTGAAGGCTCTCTCACTCTCTCTCTCTCTCTCTCTCTCTCTCTCTCTCTCTCTCTCTCTCTCTCTCTCACTGTCACTGTCACTCTCATCATTAGGCAGTGTTTGCAGTAATACATTATAGCTGGTAGGCAACCCCCACAATTTGTCTGGAACACGCATCGATCAGACTATAGATGACTAAGACATGAAATATGACTGCTTGGTAATCCCATGATAATTTGCATACAGGTGTTTGGAGGTGATTAATGAGTGGTGTGGGGCTCCAGTGGACCAGCCTGATTGGAAACTCACTCATGACCACTGCTCCATGTGGTTCAGTGTTCTCCTTCCCAAACAGTGATTGATGGTAAAGGTGTAGATAGGTCTGAGCTGGGGAGTGAGTTTAATGCTTTAGGGTTATTTTGTGGGTGAAACCGTTGCAGGCATTCACACCATTACAATGTTGCATGAGCTCACCTGGCTTAAGGTGTTTATGAAAACCAAGATATCTTTCCCACCCCAAAAGAATCGTTTCATCTGTGTTTAACCTGTGCTGCATGAGAGAAAAAAATGCTTGTGCCTGGCTGCACTGTAGCCAGTTCTCTGGTCTTATATGAGCTGTAGTCATTTTTCCCATCCTGGGCTTGAAGCTGTTCACTCTGAAAGCTGTGGTTTGAAAGAGCTCAGCATACGGCCATTACTTGTCTGACCAAACGTATCTAAGTGTCTGCACAGCGCTTTCCCAGTCAAGGCATTGGAAAAACAGAAGTGAATTTTCGGCCGTGTCTGCCTCTCTGGCACAGTCAAGCACTGGAGCGGGGCTTTGGCTGGGAGCATCTCTTGAAACTCCTCCAGGCCTTGGAGTGAGGGAGGGAGGCAGGAGGAAGAGAGAGGGATGGAGAGAAAGAGTGAGAGGGACAGAGAGAAGGAGAGAGAGAGGGAGGGAGGGAGGGAGGCAGGAGGAGGAAGAGAGAGAGAAAGAGAGGGAGGGAGCTGAGCTGACGCAACTCTTTCCATGATTATTACGTTTGACATTTGAGCAGGCCTGATTCGCTCTGGTGGTTTGAATGAGCACAACGAGCTGTGGCAGCCTTCACAAGGCACACAGACACATATACACACCCAGAGATGCAAACACACACACACAAACAAACGAACATAAATTATATTTATCCAAAAAGTGTAATGTTTTGTTTGACAAAAAAACAACACACTACCAAGACTCAAAACAAGGAGCGCACAACAAATTTACACCGTTTAACCCCCCTATCAGGTGTGAAGCACTTTCTCAATGGAAACAAAATGTTCAACTCTTGTCACGCACACATATATGCATGAACACACTCTCACACACACACACACACACTTCCGCACATATGCATGAACACACCCACACCCACACACACACTTCCGCACACACACATGCACATATGCATGAACACACGCACACACATACACGCCCGCCCACACACACACACACACACACACACACACACACACACACACACACACACAGCATGTAGCACGTTACTGTGATGCAGTTGGGATGATAGCGTGTGCCAGAGCCTCCTGCTAAAGCAGCTGGTGGACGTGCTCCCACCTGAGATCCGGGAAGTGTTGGGCTACGGCAGCCGGATGCAGTCAGTCAGGGATGAGCGTCATTCCTCCCCCCAATATCCCCCTTCCCTCCCAGGGCCATCTGGACTGGAGGCCAGGGTCTGGATTCAGAAAGCCCCGATTGGCCAGCCCATTCCAAGTGCAAGGGGGCGCACCTGTAGGTACCAATCCATTTCTGTTGCCTATTTTTGTCACTCCCAGGTTGAGGTTCTCTCTGTTTTTACAACAACATCAACAAAAACACCAAAAGACAGTTTCAAGGGTGTTGCGAAGCCTAAGTGAATCAATGTAGGCCTTTTGTCCAGAACTCCAAAGCGCCGGATTAGGCATCTGACAAAACTTAGGTTAAATTTTTTTGAAAACCAAAAGTGTCATACTCACCTTTTTCCGAAGATGCAATTCAGTTTATGAAAGTAAAGCTGCTGGAAGCAATAATAGCTTTACTTGGTAACTTCCATTAGACCTGGCCACTTTAAGAGTTTACCCTCTGTCTTCCATTTGTTATGCCAATCAAACTAATTGGTTGGCAGAGATGCCCATCTTCCTGATAGGGTATTATTAACCAATGACATTGAAATATTTAGCTGCTCATTGCACAATCCCTGCTGTGTTATTTTTCATGGAGCAGTGGTTTTTGACCGCTAAACCATGAAATATAAGCTTTCAGGGCACATCTGCCAAACATGGAATACGCATTGCAGAACTGGGTATAGTAGAATGATCTCATTAAAAGCTTAACTAATGGGCTGATCTGTATAGTCTCATCCACCTCACGCCTGAATGAGCCACCATTTGCCAACTAACTGAAAGAAACCGGGCTATGAAGCTAAGGTGCCTGGCTGGAGGTAGTTGGTTTATAAGAGCACAGGACAAAAGCAACAAACAACAACAACAACAACAAACAGCAAGGTTATTCATCCTCCTCACTTATCAGTTCATTTAAAGCAAAAAGGGGGTCAAGGAGCAGGTATTGGGGTGAGTGACTGCCCGGGAGAGCTCTCTGCCACAACACCAGCGCAGCGCCAATCTCTGGGCATAATGAAAACACAGGCCTCCAGTCAACTCGCTCCGTAATGAGCTGCTGCACCACAAGACTCTCCTGCAGGACCTGTCGTGTGTGTGTGTGTGTGTGTGTGTGTGTGTGTGTGTGTGTGTGTGTGTGTGTATGTAACGTGTAGGAGTTTGGACATGTGTTTAAAGGTGTTGAGTTATAAGTGCAAGTTTATAATAATCCCTTTTGGTGTGTACGGCTACACATGTGTTTGAGTGTGTGTGTGTTTTGAGTGTGTGCAGTTTGCAGTTGATTTATTCCAAAATTATAACTTGAAGGCCAGCGGAGATGAACTTGTGCTTTGAAATCTTCCTCTGAGAGAGATCTAAAACCCACGGGGTATTTTATCATCATCATCATCCTCCCGTGTTGATTAGCACACCGTCCACAAATATGCATTTCAGACAGTGTTTTACTCTTGCGTTGATACTCACTGGCACGCCATCACAAATATGCATTTCAGACAGTGTTTTACTCTTGCGTTGATACTCACAGGCACGCTGTCACAAATATGCATTTCAGACAGTGTTTTACTATTGCGTTGATACTCACTGGCACGCCATCACAAATATGCATTTCAGACAGTGTATCTACTCTTGCGCTGATACTCACAGGCATATCGTCACAAATATGCATTTCAGACAGTGTTTCTGCTCTTGCGCTGATACTCACAGTTGAGTTTGTGACCCCAGTATTGTGCTGCATATGCAGTGTGAGCGTGTGCTGACTGCAGTTCTTATCGCTTTTCCCCTCCTCCTACTCCTCCTCCTCCTCTTCTTTTTCTAATTCGCCATGCTACGCAGCACCTTATTGTGCCCTATTCAGATAAGCAGTCCCTGTACTAATACATTTACAGAGGCATGAAATGACTTTATCTAAAAACATATTGACACCGAGGCAGAGACTCTGCCATGTTGGCAGCGCTGTGTTAGCAGGGGCAGCTGGTGTTGTCTTGGGCGCGTGTGAAGGCCTGTTCAGAGAGCTGCGCCCCCGAGTCAGACAGTGCTCCTCTGTGCTGGGCTCCTCTGCTCCGAGTCGAGGCGCTTGTGTCCCAGTGTGTGTTTGACCGGAAGCCAGGGGTCTCGTCCCCGGCGCGGACCTCCGTCTCAGATGTTGGTGGAGAGGCTGATGGATTCCTTCCTCTCTCTGTCATGCACAGCTGCATCCTGGGGCTGAAACTAAACACCGCGCCAGGCTTCCAGCACGGGGATAGCCTGTGTCACTGTTGTGACAGTTCATTCAGGCGCCTTCTCCCCTACTCCTTGTTTCACACGTCCCCAAAACCCACTCGTGGCGTTTGGAGACAGTGACAAAGGCCAATGAGCCTAACGACTGTTCTGTGTACAACTCCTGCAAAGTCTTGTATTGAACCATTTTGGAAACACAGTGTGTTCTGGAGGATTGAGGAATATTAATTTTATTGGGTTTAGGAGAGGGTGAGACCATTGTGATTGGGGATTATTATTTCCATTGGGTTTAGGTGAGGGTAAGACCATTGTGATTAGGGAATATTAATTCCATTGGGTTTAGGTGAGGGTGAGACCATTGTGATTGGGGAATATTCACTCCATTGCTTTTGGTGAGGGTGAGAGAAATGATACTGGTGAGCTGTAAGACCACACGTCATATTGAACCATGTGTTGCTCAAGTTTAAACATTGGGACATTATTACGTGAGTGTACCATGAAAGTATTTCATTGGTGTTGACAATTGGTTAGAGAATAAATACGATAAAACATAATAATTGTTTCTTAAATGCATATGACTTCTACAGTATTTGGTGGTTGTTCCAAATAATAAATAGATTAATTATCTATCAATTAAAAATTAAGAGTTAAGCTCGATGTTTGCTTGTCAGTGTTTTTGTGGTGATTTGCAGTTCACTACACCATTTAGCTTTTTGCACTGCACTTCATCATAAACGATAGTTTAATAGGGAACTATGTAAAAAAAAAAAAAGGCTGTAAAATACCTACCAAATAAAGCCCTTTCAGGTATGGCTTGTGTATTTCATAAAATAAATGCCGCAATAATTCATGAAATTAAAATATTGATCTCCCTCTTTTGCTTTGCTACCTGTTTTTTTGCTGCTGAATTTGAAATGACTTGAGAACATTGGGCAGTGTACAGGGAACGACCATAAGGATTCAAATTCAGTAATACAAGCGGGCTTGAGCTGTTGCTACGGCTACGAGTCCAAACCCAGAGATGGACTGAACTCTTATTCCCCTCAGTGTTGGAAGCAATCCCCCTCCCAAAATGGTAATTTAACTTAATTTCAGTGTTAAATTAAGATTCCAGAGTAATCTAAGTTTAGTGTTGTAACCAGTGTGTGGGAATCCAGTCTGTGTGGTAATCACAGGGGTGGGCTGAAAGATGGTTCTTATGTGGCTAGAAGGCCTCCAAACTGCCAGCTTCATAATCACATCTCCTTAGTCATCTTATGGAAATGACTCAGCAAGTCTGAATAAGTGTTGAGATTTTTTTTTCATTATTTCTGTGGGCCAGCCAGTACTGTTGGCCTCTCTGGCCCTGAAAGTATATTGGCTGTGCCTATATGGTGGAAACTAAAGTTGCTGCACTGCAGAACCCAATTCAAGTTATCATACATAAACTTCTACTTCTACTAATATTATTATGTACTGTATATAAACTACTCCAGCATGGCACAGTCCCATCATGTGTGTTTTTGAACTGATCATTCTTGGATTGCTTTATAAGGCTTCATCATAAGGCGTAAAGTTTTAATCTGAGATATTCTCCTTGTCTCTTGATTTGAAACCTTGGTTTGACCGAGAGATTGTGTTTTTTTCTCTCTCTGCCTTTCGGTTTGACCGAGAGATTGTGTTTTTTTCTCTCTCTGCCTTTCTCCCTGTGTGTGTGTGTGTGTGTGTGTGTGTGTGTGTGCGTGTGTGTGTGCATACCTGTGTGTTTGCGAGGATGAAAGAGAGCAAGAATACTAGAGTGCTTGGTGGTGTCAGCGGTGTCTTATTTGGCATTGACAATGGGGTCTCAAATGGAGGAACATTGTGTGTGTGGCAATGAGAAAGACAGAGAGAGAGAGAGAGAAAGGACACACACTCTTCTCTCTCCCGCTCCCTCTGTGAAAGCACTTCCGTTCTCTCTGTGTGAGTGTGGACGTGGGCGGCTCTCTCTGGTGAAGGCGCATTAGAAAGGGATGGGGACATGCTGCTCTAGAACAGGCAGATAGAACCAAACAGCTCTGTGTTAATCCAACACACAGCACACAATCACTCACTCAGGTTCTGTGTGTGTAAATGTGTTTGTAAGGTTGCCATGTGTGTTTGTTTGTTTTCGCATGTGAGTATGCTGGGGGTGCATATGCCCTTGTTTGTTATGCTTGTTTCATACTCGCTCGTAAGCCAAATGTGTGTTTTATGTAACCATGCTCCATTTCTGCTTAAGATTCTATGCAGCAGAGTCGCAGTGAAACAATGGCACTAATGCAACAAAAGCCTGGAGCTGTGTGTGTGTGTGTGTGTGTGTGTGTGTGTGTGTGTGTGTGTGTGTGTGTGTGTGTGTGTGTGTGTGTGTGTGTGTGTGTGTGTGTGTGTGTGTGTGTGTGTGTGTGTGTGTGTGTGTGTGTGTGTGTGTGTGTGTGTGAGCGCGCGCCACTAACTTACAGGACAACAGTGGCATTGATGAGTGATACGTCAGGCCGCCTCCAGCTTAATATGTCCGGCCATGTCCACAGTTCGGCTCTCTGTCTCTCTCCTTCGCTCTCTCTCTCTCCTTCTGTCTCTCTCTCTCTCTCACTCACATTGAAACTTTCATTTGGAGGCACTACAGATCCACACATTAATGGAAGCATACGGCAGCTTTGTCCAAGGATCAGACACAGAATACTTGCACTTCTACTCCATAAGTCCCCCTCTAGTGGATTATGGAAGACATGACGTCGCCATCTCCAGGTGGACACACTATCTATTATGACCACACACACACACACACACACACACACACACACACACACACACACACACACTTCTATGAAAATGGAAATCTAAAGAAGGCACATCAGTCTATCACATTAAGCACATCCATCCCTGACTCATACTTCATTATGTTGCCCAGTGAAGCTCTGGTATGGACGGGACATAAATCCCCACACCCTCCCACAATGCCTCTGGTTCTGTTTACGGGCATTTGACTCTCTGTTTGCAAACCCATCACTGCATTTTCAGAATCTGTGCTAGATTTCACCCTGGAGGCTCACAGAATGGGCAGTGGGATTGATGTTGACGGCCATGGACATTTCCAACTGATACATCCTCACCCACATGACAGAGGCGGCGCACTGTCACTTGAGGTTCAGTTGGCATTGGTTATCTGGAATGAAAAAAAATCCACATCCCTTAAGAGAACCCTGTCTGACACCGCAACAGCTGCAAGCTCCTTTTTACCTCATTGAATCAGGACAAATTAATTAATTCCAAAACATCTACAGAATACAAATGCTGTTGTTCAGTTCAGTTTTGAACAGGTTCTCCCTCCCCACTCTGCATGGTCTCGCTGAGGTGCTTTAGGGTGTGGGAACTCAAAGCAGCATCCTGTGTTGCAGATGTTCACTATGCTTGAGTGGAAGCATGGAGAGGGGAGTGAGCCAGGCACCCTGACACAGACACACACACTCCTCCCACCCAGCTTTCGTAACATGACCGGTTCTTCTGGCAGGAGGGGGCCAGATGTGTTTGGTGGCTGGCCTTGCCCTCTGCCCCCCCCCCCCCCCCCCCCCCCAAAGGAAGTCCCAAAGGAAGAACAACTATAAATAGCCAAAATAAATAAAAAGCTAATAGATTACTGTACCGATCAGTCATGAACACTTTGTGGTCGCCAAGGCAACCGGTTTCTGGTGCAGGGAAAGAGTGTGTGTTTGTGTGTGTGTGTGTGTGTGTGTGTGTGTGTGTGTGTGTGTGTGTGAGAGTATAACCCTTTTCACATAAGAAACCCATTAATGTATTAGGTAAAAACAACATGGGATAGATAACAACTTTATTTTTTAATTCACACTCTGTCTTCCATTTTGACAAAATCACGGGTGTCGTGTATTCCCACTCGACTGTGTATTATGGGATGCAACGAGCGTGGACCTCCGCAAGATGTGTAAACCGAAGCTGCACAGGCACCTTAGGGATTACTACCCTTTCCTATTATAATGTTAAATTAATTAATTTAATAAAGTTAAATTGAAGAGGATGTAACGTCAGCTAGATAACTAGCGTTCATTTCATGCAAATGAAACTGCCATTTAAACAGTTTATTGAAAAGGTTCCTTAGCTGGCTATGGTTCCTTAGCTGGCTATGGCTAGCTAGAACAGCAACTAGGCAGTTTATTAAAAAGGTTCCTTAGCTGGCTTTGGTTAGCTAGAACAGCAACCAGTTAACACATGTTTCATAGCCTAATGCAAAGTTCAATTTCTCAAAATTAGCTCAGTAATAAAAAGCAGTTTGGGGTTCAAAGGGATTTCAACCTCTTGCGAATAGTGTTAAATGGTTTCACCTGATAAAAACACAGCTAATCAACCATAGTCATTTGCAGGCCTGTTTTATGATGGATATGAAAATATTTTTGTGGCATTTTGACTGTAGATAGAACACCATAAAATCCAATTATCAATTGAAAATTGTAGGGCATTTATATTGTGCTTTTGGACTTGCTTTTACTAAAATTGAGATACTAATGCACGCTTTTATCACAAGCAGGCTAGACTACTGTAACTCGCTTTTGTCTAGTCTATTAAAAAAAAGCCATTAGTACATAATACAGAATGCAGCAGCACAAGTCCTCACTAAAACAAGAAGGAGGGCGCACATCACACCAGTCTTCAAATCACTGCACTGGTTAGCTTTTTAGTTTCAGAATAGATTTCAAGATTATTTTACTCCATGCCATGGCCATGCACCTGAATATATAACAGACATGCTCTCAGGATACACCCCCAGTAGATCACTGAGGTCCTCTGGCACTGAACTCCTAACAGTACCAAAAGCCAAGACCAAGAGACATGAAGAGGCAGCTTTTAGTTTCTATGCTCCCAGCCTTTGGAATACCCTGCCAGAGGACCTAAGAATGGCTTTAGCTGCTGAACATTTTTATATTCTTTGTACAATGTGTTATATTTCTTAGAATGTATCTATGCTATGTGTGTGCTTTGTAATATGTTTGGGCTTCATATTGAGAGTGCTTGATCAAGAATGCTTACAGTTCTCCTATATTGGCCCAAATGCTTCCCTCTGGAAGATTAGTGTCAGACATAAGTGTTTGTACCCCCCCTTTTATTCTGTCAAGCGCATTGTCTTGGGAAGGGGTGATGGAGACAAATACGAATCATTTCAAGATGAGGCTATAGACCAATCATCCAACTACGAATGCAGCTAGGAGTGGGCTGTTCAGCGTTGATTGTGGGTTTGAGTTTGTGTGTAACTGTGTTTGCTCAAGTATGTACACACACACACACACACACACACACAAACACTGACTGTGCATGAGTTCAAAGGCCAGTGGCAGTAAGGTGCCATGGCATTTTTTACACACACCTTGTAGTGTAAGCATGGTAGTTCACCGCATTGCTGCAGCAGGATATTTGATGAAGGATTTGGGGTCCTTGTTTTGCATCAGGTGTTTCATTTCAAACCCAAGCTGTATTGAACCAGGATGGCTAATCTGCTCAGATTGATGTTGTTTCAGAGTTTATCCCTATGCAGTAAAGAGTGTGCAGGTTATCTTTTTTTATTGTGTCGTGACATGTCATTACTACTTACAAAGATTGTAAGCAGTGGAAGATTTACCTAAATTGATTTATGCAAAGTAAAGAATGAATGCATTTTATAGACTTGTGTGTGTGTGTGTGTGTGTGTGTGTGTGTGTGTGTGCGCGCGCGCACGCACGCGCACTTGTGCCTGATACAGTCATCGATTACAATTCCTGTCCTCAGTCTAATGTGTCACTGGTGGATATAAAGAGAAGTTGTGTCTGGGTGACAGCCTGCCTATTGGGGAAGGTTTCCTCCGTGCTCCGCAGTGCCAATTTGCAGTGCGCACCCCTGTCCTCCAGCAGCTGGCTTGCTCTGAGATGGTACAGGAATGCAAATGCTGTTTTCATCCAACCCCCTCGTGGCACACTAGCCTGTGCCACATATTGATTTGTAAGCCGAGGCTTTCTGGGTGATTACGCGCGTGGCAACGAGCGTTTCCCGTCTTAATGCCGCCTACACTGCCCACCTCCGCTCCCTAAGGGTATGAGTGGCACAGGTCTAAGGGTATGAGTGGCACAGGTCTAAGGGTATGAGTGGCACAGGTCTAAGGGTATGAGTGGCACAGGTCTAAGGGTATGAGTGGCACAGGTTTTATTAGACAGGAGGGCTATAATGTACAGGATGGCCCCCTCCCCCCGCGAGTGACATAAGATCGAGATTAAGAGGTGGGTGATCTTAAAGTGATGCATGACATAAAATCTTTGGTTCCTCAGAGCAAATGGGGAAGTGCTGTTTTGCAATGTTTAATTGTAAGTGATTTGTCATTGGAGGTGAATTGCCTCTGGGATGTAAGATACGTAACCCCACGGCTCTTAAAGACATTTTTAGGATGTATCAACGCACATCAGAAAGCTATTCAGTTTGGGTACGCAGCTGTTTCCATGAATCCTGTTGTTTTGGTATTATTAACAACATCCTCATCTGTCCCAAAAGAGTTATTGGAGAACTGCGGTATAGTGGAAGAAGAGAGGAAACGGATGCCATTGATTTGATGTAAAGATTGTTTCTAATCTTTATTTTGTTTTGCTTCGTTCCTTCTGTTTTAATTTTAGTTAGTTTTAAGAGAGGTCTCAAGAGATTGAACTGGCCATAAGTGATTTGCCGCTTTGTTAGCAGACCAAGCGTAGTAACAGTGGCAAGTAGTATTTGGTCCAATGGTTGAAGCTGAGATGTTTTTTTTTCATATGCCTTTACTGCTTGGAAGGGGGAAGAGGGGCTACTGCAAAAATAGATCATCTTTCTCAAGGTGTGAGAGGGGGTGCACACTGCAGTGTGTGGGTAGAGCTTAGTTGAGATTTATTGGGATCTGCTGCGTTTATTGTGGCGAGGCTAGGCTGAACTGCCGGCTAAACTTAGATTAGTTATTCATTTACCCTCTCCTGTTGTTCCCTCCTGAAGCACCGTTATTGTTTTTGCGTTCCCCCAGTCACTGGTGCACTGGTGTCAGGAAAGTCCAACCCATGGCAGCGCCTCTCCATGTACGACATTGTTCTTTTGATCGACGCCGGTAAAATCTTTACTGAACAAATGCGCTCTAGTTTAACATGAATTGTGCCTGAGGTGAATGGTCGAGTAGATACCTCTTTTTGCAGCAGTCTATAATCACAGCTAAAGGCAAGATGGCTATGGAGCCTATGTTTAGTACAGTAGAGTATAAACACTATTTACTTCAGGTTAAAAGACTCCACTTGTGCCAGTGTGCCCTTTTTGGTTCTGCTCCTTTGAGTCGGCGTGTCTCTCAGATGCAGGTGTACTGGGAGGGCCGATAATTATTGTCAGGATGGGATTCGTTTCTGTGCGGCGTTCACAGAACCTTCCAGAAGCTAAACAAGCTGGAGACCGGGTACCTGGAGTTGGAGTTAATTGGTGTGCCTTCCCACCTAGACTATTTTTAGATGGCTTGAATATGTCAGAACAGGAACACTCCTGCTATCCAGCACTGGTGTGCAAGACAGAGAATATCCCATCTTTGTGACTGGGCCCTCTGTTGCTGTACTGAAGCATGTTAAAAAACAATTACAGCAAGGCTTTGGCATAAAATAGGCCATTACTGGGGAGAGCTGGCAAAACCTGGCATTAATTAATTATCTCTCAAATAATGACATTTTTCAGACGCAGCTACAATTGGAGGCTTGTTGGAATGAATCTGTGCTGCAATGAACGAATAGATGATTATGGATGATTATGCATTTGTACTCGTGCTTACAGATGTAATGTCTGGACAATATAACCATCAATACAGGAGTGCATGAAGCATGGATCCAAATCGAACTGCTATGCATTTACGAAATAATTGACAAATGAGCTCCGATGATAAATTCTATATCAAAAGGATCCTCAGTATTTTGTCAGTTCTTGTGTTTGAAGATGTCACCCGGTGATGTTCCAGTTGGGGTGTGGATCCTCTGTCCCTCTCCCAGTCCTTCTACCACGCGCTGACTGTTCCCTCAGCCTGATTAAGCCTATTCAGCAGCGGTGTGGAAATGATTGCTAACCACAGTGCTCACCTTTAGGGATGATCACAGATTGGGCCTTGCAGTTCTTTTACGATAAGTATACCAGAGTTAATTGCTGCATGGAATCTCATTTGTTCCCCTTTACAGAAAGCTCTCCACCACACCATAGCTGATGGAGCTCATTTTCTGCCTCATCATTTGTGCTTGTATTTTATCTCACAAAGAGGGAATATTTTCTCAAATGTTTTTTTAAATCCCTCCAAAATGGGTCTTAGCTGCCATAAACGACGGTCTCTATCCTTACCTCATTTGTGATCAATTTGAGAAGCTGCCCAAATCATAGCTCTGAGAAGAGGCTGTCATGGGGTTAGCTGTAGATGAGCTTCACTGACATTCAAATAGTCATGCATTAGCATTCTCTCTCTCTCTGTGTGTGTGTGTGTGTGTGTGTGTGTGTGTGTGTGTGTGTGTGTGTGTGTGTGTGTGTGTGTGTGTGTTTTGACTTGAGGAGACACTAAGGTGTGTGTTATCTGTCTCCATGTAGCCATGTTGTCCTCGAATATGTCGCTGTGTATGTGGGTGACAATTTAAAGCACTGCTGTTATTGCTTGCTTGCCCTCACACTGCATCAGTGTGCTGTACATTGCTTAGTGATGCCGAGGCTCTCATTTAAGAAATTAAAACCAATATGCTGGAACCAGCCCTACAAGATCAGTTAGAAAAGCAATTTCTTCTTATTGACATGCTTTTAATATTCCTCTGGCCCCTGTGAATGCTCAGTGTGTCGGCACACCGTTTGAAGGCTTCATAAGACAGAAGTTTAAAGGCATAACAAGAAAATCAAACCTGTTGGCTCTCATCTAATCACCCTTGAGGGTGCATAAAAGGGCTGGGCTGAGATTGAAATGCAGCAGTTCTCAGTGGGTAGTTTCCTCCCTCATGAGAAAGCCCTTATCTGATCAGTCAAGTGAACTGAATTCATTCAGCCAGTTTGCAATTCTATGACTTCAAGTGTTTATTTTTCAATAACTTATATGCATTTTTTTGTTTCTAAATTATTTTTCCGAAATGTATCGCAGACGTGCACAGCAACAGTCCACTCTAAACTCCCCAGTCAGTAGGTATCGTGTGTAAGTGCGCATTTGTGTGTGTGCCCATGTGTGGTTCTGTGTGTTGATTAGTCTCTAATCTGGGGAGCCAATCAGTCTAGCCCTGCATAGTGAGCCATACTAACATTTGGATATTAAATCGGCACCTGTCATGCAGTGGACCACAGACCGCATCCCCCCCTCACCATGAAATGAAGTGTGGAATGAGCATCTGACGGCAGAACAGGAACCGGCTCATTGGTATTCGTCAGCCAGAGCCCAAAGGTGAGCCGGAGCATGCTAATCACAGCTACCAAGCCCATCAAATGGCAGCCGATATCTTTGGCGAAGATGTGTGTCTGTCTCCTGCCCTCTCTCTCTCTCTCTCTCTCTCTCTCTCTCATCCCTCATTACACACACATCTGGATTTCCAGGAAATAAGGTTAAGGAAATATGGTTAAGGAAGGTTTGGGTGGAAGATGAAAGGATTTAGTGATAAAACGGTTAATTTCGTTCTACAAGTCTATGATGGAAGATTGTTGCTACGCAAAGTTAATTGCACTTGACTTTAACAGGACAGTCGCTTTGGAACTCTTACCTAACCTTACTGTTCGCTGCTGTTCGGTGGCCATTTGCTGCACTGAAATGGAATCATGTCTTTCAGTCCTCCATCTTAATTGCATTAGTTTCAGAGCTGCCTGATGGCTTCTGCTGAGTCATCTTATATTAGCTGTCACACCTGTCTCTCCCACTGCTCCTTGGCTGCCAAATATAGCCCACAGCTGTGAGAGGGGCATGGAAGGTCGCCACACGGAGTGCCGGGGGGGGCTATTCCTAAAAGTTCGGCAGCGTTGAACGCAGTTCCCCGAAAGAAGTGACTGTGAACGGAGAGTAGCCTCCTAGCGTAGGCTAATGGAGGCAGGTGAAGGAGGGAGACATCTGTGTGGCTCTATCCCAGTGACATCAGCTAGGCATCATCGGTATACTGGGGCTATGTTGTGGCGCTAGAGGAGGGCGGATGCCCCTGTCTGCCTTCTTCCTCCTCCTCCTCCTCCTCACCAGAGGCCCCTGATGCAGTATTCAGCAGTTTGCCCACGGAATGGCTCCCCGTTGGCTCAGACAGGGCTGATCTCATCCAATATTGCCAGGGTTTTTTCCGGATGGGGCTGCTTCAGTGCTCATTAGATGGGGCCCCTCTTGGATCAGGGGATGAGGACTGACTACTGCAGGCCTAGCATGGCTGTGCTGTATCAAGGGGAGCACAAGATTGTTGGGGTGTGAGGGGGGTGTGTGTGTGTGTGTGTTAGCAAGAGAAAATACTGCCCTGGGCGTCCATACATTCTCAAGGAATGAGAATTTAAGATGATGTCCACAGTATGGATATCAGGTGTCTCGATGTGGTCAGTTTTTCAGTTTAGAAATAAATGCAAAGCTTGAGAGCAGGAGTTGAACCCTAGAGTGCAATGCTCTCATTATCATCCAAGCCTATCAGAAGTGCCACTTCCTAGTGGTCAGGTGGACTGACACCCTGTAGAGATGACTGCCTTTTCCCCCTTGAGAACTGACCCAAAGCTGTGTCTTTAAGTCAGTGCAGCAGAGACATCAAATTCCTGCCTGCCTTTAAGAGCTTGTCTGTCTATCAGGGATGGCTGGGTCCTGCCATGCTTGGATCACTCCTTTCTGTGCTCCCTGTCTTGCTACTACTGATGCTTGGATCACTCATTCTCCTTGCTCCCTGTCTTGCTGCTACTGAACACATCCCCTGAGGGGGCAAATAAAGCTGGCCTCCATCTACTTGAAACAGTTCAAGATTCAAGATGGGGGAGAATCAAAGTGGGCTTTGTTGGAATCTATTGGGATTGCTGTTTTTTTTATTCCAGTGCGTGTCCAACTTCACTGTCTTCACATGTCCCCAAAGGCAAGACCGAAGGAGCTGCTTTCCATCAGACATGTGCATTGTCCTGCACCTGGTTGTAGGAGTGAATAACAACCCTCTGATCATCAGGTGTTGTTATGGCCCCAGCTGTAAACAAGCTCAGACATTTGCACACTGAAGCACTGAGACTCTGAAGAGCCGCGAGCCTTTCCGTTATTTACAATAAATAAACATTGACAACAGGCTGCCTCATTTTAGAGACTGCAAAATTGATTCTGTCTCATTGTGAGAATTGCTTCGAGCTCTGCTGCCGCCTACATTTGATGTTAAGACCCTTTCTGTGGGAAATTGCTTGAAACTGCCTTCTCTGATTAGGTAGAAATTGCCATATATGATGACCACACAATAGAAAATTGAGGTGTTTCTAAGGAACTACTGTTGATTTGCCCTCTGTTTGATATGTGCTTGAATTTATGATGTACCTCTTTTACGTTAGTCAAGCAGCATATTCCTATAGTTCAACTGGGGTAAGGAGGATGTAGGGCTCCATCTCTGTCTGGACTGCGACTTAAAGCTTCTGTCTACTCTTGCCCCAAAAACCGCCCTCTACCACAGTAATAATTCAGAGGATTAGCCAACAACATTTTCACTGGAACTGAGTTTTTTTTCTTCTTTTTTTTTCTGGAAGGTTTTGCTTCCATCTAATAAGACGGGTTCCTTTTTAGCAATCTCAAGGAGATTTTCTTTATATCATGAGAAATGGAAAAAGAACAAGCAGCTGTTGGCTCAGACCCTCTGAGATTGCACTTTGCCATTTAAAACCCGTCCCTGGTGTACTTGCTTCCTTTATCAGACCATCTGTCTGTCCGGATCTTGAATTTGAGGCAGAATAATTTTCATTTCCCCTGATATCAGGAACCACTCCTCTGTTATTCTGAGGCGTCATGGTGTCCATAATGCAGTGGGAATCCTCCTCAGCGGTACCCATTCACAGCTGAATAACCGCCTCCCAGCTTCCATCCATTTTGGTATAGCCTACTGTACAGCGTGAAACACAAAATGAAGGATGGAAGAGTGGCCAATAATGGGGTCATTCCCTATTGTTATCTGAAAAAGCTGATACATTGCCCTTTAATCAAAACGGTTTCGTCCTTCACACTGACCCAGTGCTAAGGAAATGTATTTTTAAGGGGTTCTGTTCAAAGAATACACAAGACCAGGCAGTATCCTCGTGGTGTGAGGACCGCATATCCTAGCCCAGAAATATAAACAGTGCTTTTTGTCACCAGTACAACCTTTGGCATCGACACTAGCACTGTCATTTAACAATGCCAGTCTTTTTTGGGGAAATCTTTCTCTGCAGTCCCTTGGAGTTTCATTTCAGATGTTGTCATAGTGAACATGCGTCTGTGCGACAAATGCCTGGCCTGGCTCCTCTGTCCCTAAATAGCATATGACTGTGGCATAGCGGAGCGGCATGCCCAGTTGGTCGTCGGGGACGGTGAAAGGGAGCAAGGTCTGAAATGAAGCTCACATCTCATTGTCTTAACAAGGGTGGGCGGAAAAGGGACGGGAGACACAGACACACATTGCATGGATGCCTGTGATGCCTGTGCCTGGATCCGTGGCTATTTCAGGGTGTTTCGCTCTCAAGCTGCTTAAAGCCAATGCAAGTCGCAGAGATGTAGGCTAGTTGCAAGGATGTATGACAAGTTTGATTTTCACATCTGTCGGCGACTCTCGTGGTGTAGTACAGTGATTCTCAAACTTGGGGGCGAGGACCTCTCACTCGCAAAATGCAGTTGCACCAACAAACCTCAGACAACTTTGGCTTCAGCGAACGAAAACTGAAAATTATCATTTAAAATCTCAACAGCCTACCACTTGCTTGTTGATCATTTTGTATTTTCGTCAGTTTTTCAATAGTGTTAACATCAGCCCTTTTAAAGGCTATTCTCATCTCCTCACTTCAGTTTCGAAACATAATCTTATCCTTACAACACTGCTATTGCAGTACACTTAAAACGGCCTTTTTAAAGGCTTTTTTTATCTTTCGTATCTGTCTTGTTATCTCCACTGCAGTGGCCTACATCCTAATCTTTCATCCATTTTCTCTACCCTTGCAGCTCAGCCTTCAGATCTCTAACACTGGTTTTGTATTGCGCAATAAACACATCTTTAATTGGTTTCTGAGCCAATAGTTTTTGCTGTTCCCTACCTGCTCTGGTTTGTGCTCTTAGCTCACTGAGCAATAGCCTCTTGTCTTTATTATATATCTATTCATATCACATTCTTAAAACATAAGCACAACATAACAACACACACACTCACACATTACAGATACCAAGACACACTCACACATAACAGATCAACCAAAATCATCACCTTCAGGTTGGGAGGACTGGGCTAGCACTCACGAGAACTTGCTAAAAACAAAACTCTGCAAATATGAAGAGTTATTTACAGTTCAGCTTTTCATTAACTAGCACCACGGAACTATGACCAGAGTTGTAACCCATGTGCACAGGATCCAGATCTTGTTGAGAGTCATGGTTATAAAACAGTGGTGTGGTGGACATGAAGCAGGTTTGCAGCATATAGTGTATAAGGCCCGTGTGCAGAAGTGAGTGTCTTGTAATGTCAAGCAGAAAGGCCTGTTCCCAGGGATGAGACTTGTTTTTGAGCAACAGGCTTACAGGTGCAGGCCGATGGGGAATGCTAAGCAGTCATGAGGGGGTCTCGGGATAGAAAATGATGACAAGTCAAGGACAGGCGAAGCCTCCAAAAGGCTGTAAATAGGCTTTTTGCAACATTTGCAAGGACACCAAATTTGTTCTCACGAGGGACCATTCCCCTAAAATGTTTCCCCTCAACAGGTGAACAACAATATTCGGATTGGCTTAGCGTGGATAAAATATGTGAAGATTTGAGAGAATATTCTTATTGGTTCAGTTTAGGCTTCTGATTACCATAAGTGACAAATTAGGTCCTTAAAAGGTTAATACACTGGGTTTTTTAGTCAGAGCTGCTCCATGGACCACCATTCTCGATTTGAATGAAAGGTCTGCGGGATTGAATAAAACTTCAGTTTATCGCACTTTTGACTCTAATTGAATATTAACTCTAAGATTTGAAGCAGTTGTTTCCGTTAAAATCTCTCTGTAGAAACGCAGGAACTGCTACATTGAGCTGAAGAGGGACAGCAGGTTGAAGCAGCTTTCTGCCACTTTCTCCCTGTTGACCTTCTGAGTATTGTTGTGAGAAAACCCCCAACTCTCAGATACAGCCTTAAAACTTTTCCTTCCTTTTGCTTCATCAGTGTTGTGCGAGGCGAGTACTGACGGTATTCTAAACGAAATACCACAATCTCGCTCAGATTAAAAGGCTATCATATAATTCATCCATAATTGAGCTGAGAATTCAACAGCTTTGCAGAACAATGCAGGCTTTGAATGAACAATAACAATACCTAGTAGTAATAATAACGACAACAATACTACTACCGCACTACTGCTTATAATAGTAATGATAATTATAATATAGTTGTTATTGATCGATTGTATTTCATGATGATCTAAATAGAACTAAATATGTAATTAAAATGACCTATTCAGTCTACTAATACAGTGCTGGTGACAAATACTAGCTGACTTGTTGGCTAACAGGATATCTGTAATGCTCTAGTGAAATGGATGTATGCAATATCAATAACAGAGGCTTTAGTGAAGATGTAGTTAATGTATTTACCTCAAAAGAATTGCTAATCAAATGACTTACATATTCATCTATTGAATAAGCCTAGGTTTCGCTAAGGGTGCCCTAACTGGCTATATAGCTAACCAAATTTTGCTAGATTATTCTCCAGATATTTCAGTTGTGTGGATTACCCATGACTGTTCCAGACAGAAATTGTGTTGTGTAAAATTCCTAGTCAGGGACAGTGATCTAAAAGTCCCTGTCGAACACAGACATGTAGTATGAACCAACTGCAACCAACACTTCACTCACAGAGACTGAATGGTTGTGTAGTCTGAAAGCCCTTTAAAGTGGCGTTCAGCTTGTGGGGCTTATAGAGAGCTTTGGCTTTAAAGCAAAAGGTTTATATGTTGTACATCCATGCAGGACTGTGTTTGATGAAGATTCTGGGCCATCTAAGATCTCGGCACATTAAATTATCACCCGAAAGCCAGCTGTTACCAGGCCTGTCTTCTGGGAAGAGTCAAAGGGTACATATGACCCCATTTCCAAGGCCCAGGGTGGGCTCACGCAAAGGTCTGTGATTAAATAGTGTGCGTGGTGTGTGGGGGCGCTTGGTCCCTGCATTGGCTTGGTTAAAAGTTTTTGGGGAGCCTTTTTTTAAGGAGGAAATGTAATGTCATGATGTTATATGCTGCCCCCCCACTTCTGTTGGGATTAGCCACGCTCTGCCCAGTGTTCTGGTCTCCTCCGGCGGTAGAGGTTGTGGTTTTATGGAGGCGCTGGCAGCCGTGGGCCCGGTGCAGTGTGGAGGCACGGGAGCCGCCATCCCACTCCTGCCTGTGAAGAGAGGTACATCTCTTCCCTCCATCCATCCACATATCCATCCATCCACACATCCATTCATCTCGCCCTCCGTGCTTGCATCCTCCCCCGGCCTCTGGCCCGTGTCCCAGTATCCTCCACAGCCCTCCGCACTCACATGGCCAGAAAGATGTATTTTCTTAGCCCTCCTCCCCCTCCATCCGATGGCTCTACCGAGCAGGTAGCCACTCCGACTCATCCTCACGGCTACATCTCTGGGGTTGAGGAGGTACTGGTCGTGCTGTGCAGTGCAAGGATGGAATACAGTTGGATTTTGGGGTCAAGAACCTCGATGATGACTTGTGTGTGGATTAACGTGTCTGTGCATGGGTGTGTGATGCGTGAGAATATGCAGGCGAGCCTCCAAGGCATGATTCTCCAGCAACAGAAGCGTCTGGAATATTTCTCTCACACATACACACTCTCGCCCCCTTTCTCTCTTTCTTTATCTGTCTTGTTCTCTTTCTCTCTCTAACTCCCTTTTCTCTCTCTCTCTCTCCTGCTCCCTTTCCTTCTCTCTCTCTGGCTCCCTTTCTCTGTCTCTCACTCCCTTTCTCTCTCCTGCTCCCTTTATCTCTCTCTCTCTCGCTCCCTTTCTCTGTCTCTCACTCCCTTTCTCCCTTTCTCTCTCTCACTCCCGTTCTCTCGCTAAGTCTCGCTCCCTTTCTGTCTCTCTCACTCCCTTTCTCTCTCTTGACTCCCTTTCTCGCTTTCTCTTTCTCTCTCTCTCTCTCTCTCTCACTCCCTTTCTCTCTCTTGACTCCCTTTCTCGCTTTCTCTTTCTCTCTCTCTCTCTCTCTCTCTCTATTTCTCTCTCTCAGCCTCCCACAGACATTCTCAAACCTATCATTTTCTCTGCAGTAGAGGAATTGTGATGTGCGCAAGTCGGCAGAGCAGCTGAATTTTAAAAAGCTCAACACCCACGCGTGACACCACTACTGCAAGCATAATTACCATCAGCTCTGCTGTATCCACCACCGCTTATTCCCTTCTCCCTGTGTGTTCATGTTGCTGTGTTGATGTGTGTGCGTGTGTAGGTGTGTGTGTGTGTAGGTAGGTGTGTGTGTAGGTGTGTGTGTGTGTGTGTGTGTGTGTTTGTTTGCCTCTAATGTTGAATGACTGCTCTGTGAGTTTGGCTCATTACATTAACTTGTCTTAAAAGTAGGCGCTTTCATCAATGGCACCATCTACACTAGTTTAGCTTCATCAATTTGCACTTAAGGATGCCTCCACTGTGATTTTTGAAAGCCTGAATTGGGTTTCTCTTGTTCACATGCACCTTTCTCTCTGTCCGTTGAGCTGAAGAATGCCAGTTGTTAGGTACGCTACTGAAAAAGATCATTGCTGCAAGGTGAATGGAAAACATTACATTATTAGCATGATTAAAGAGGAAAATTGTGTGACTTTGTCTTGTTCCCACACATTTCATCCATGGAAGGTTTCATTCTGGGCAAGATCTCAAGGGTCTAGGAAAAAGATTTGGCTTCAGATCTGTCAATCAAGATGTCGGAAGGGTGTCGGCAGGTATCTTGCCATCACAGGTACAAGAGGTAGAACAATTATCACAAAATTAGAAACTAGTACAGATAAATTCTCAATATGAATGTGGTTCTCATTGGTTAAGATAGCCTCTGACGTATTGACCTGTGGGCTATGAACACACACAAGAGTGATTGGACATTAAAACTGAAGTTGTCATGGTAATAAAAGTGGGCAGTGCCCATGCTGAGTGCTCTTGGCAGATTCATGCACCACATCTTCTCGTCACAAAGCTCCTCTCTGTCCCAGCAAGACCTTAATGTTGTCCCTGCCCTCAGAAAAACACATTTAGTGTTCCCCCAAAATGTCGTTTTTCATATTTATAATGTTGTAACTCTCATACTTCCCTCCTAATCTGGTTGGATGTTATGAGGAGGCCTGCAGTGGAGATGTATTTAATCTGGCAGTGCCTCTGGCTCACAAGCTGTTTTCTCGTAGGAAACAGTGTACACTGACATAAATTCTGTTGACTGGTGGTGTGAATTATTTTTGATACATTTATGTAATCTTCATGACATAAGACAGGAAAGTTAAATACTGCCATAATGGCCAAGACAAACTTTATCTTAATAGTGCACATCCACACACACACATACACACACACCACACACACACCACACACAACACACACAACTCACAAACGCAAGCATACGGGCACACATGAAGGCAGGCAGGTAGACACAGAGTAAACACCAGCACCTGATTTGAATCACCTGTGTTGGTTCATTTGTTCGCTGGTTTAAGAACAGGTGTTTGATGTGAGCCTTCATTTCGCTGTGCTATTCATTTCTCATATCGGAGCAGTGCACAGAGGTGAATGAAAGCTCCCATTGCCATGGTGACGAACAGCCAGGGGAGGGTAAGCTCACACTCACTGCATCTGCAGATGATGATGATGATGATGATGATGGTGGCGGTGGTGATGACATTGGTGATGATAGTGGTTAATGCGTAAGAGATATCTCCAGCATTAACGGCTGTGAATGCATGGTGGTGGTGATGTGTGTGTGTGTGTCTGGGGGTGGCTGGTGGAGGGCGGGGTTGAAATGCGTGTCGCTTTCCAACCTCTGAGTCACATTGCATTTCTGTGGAGGGGGACCTGCGCTTGACTCAACTGCTTGACACTTAATCGGCCCAAACAGTTGTCTGACACCAGGGAGGCTAATTACACCGTCTCCGTTCGCCTCCAATGACGAATGCAGAAAAGAGACTCTGGAGGTCCTCTGTGCCCCGTCGGCCTTTACGAGACATTACACAAAGGTTACTGCCTCAGAAGCCGGCCAGAGACAGCCTCGAAACTTCATAAGGATTACTTATGTGGCCCCCCAGCCACAATCGGTAACAATGAAGGACCGAAAGACGGCCCATTTCACCATTTCAAATGTCCACCACAAACAGTCAGACTTGTTTTTTGAAGGATTTCCTCAGTGCTGTAATCTGCCCACAGTGCGAAAGGCTCTGTGCCGACTGCTGTTGTCATGGTGCTATTTGATATTCTAAAAGCACTTTGATCATTCATTGTTTTCCTCTTCATTGTATTTATCTAGCCAAAGTAGTCTTTAAAACAAAACAAGGCCGTGTACGTTTCCTTTCTGTGATCCTAAGCCATCTTGCAGTTGGTCTTTTTTTTTTTTTTTTTTCGTTGTCAAGAATGTTTCATTTCATGGAACAGAGTGGAAAATACATATTTGTTTTTTTGTGCTACTACCACAATCACAGAGTCGACATGCAAATGACCAAATTAGCCATACGCAGAGCATAGCTGCACATTTAAATTCCTCTGGCAACAAATTCAAGATTTTTCTCTTGTGACTGCAGCTATTTTTGTGTACATTTTGCATCTTTTTGTTTAAGAGAAAGCAGTGATTCACAGTGCATTGCTTGGATGCTGTTACTTTAAAGTGGAAAAGAAACAACAATCAAATCAACATGCAGTAGGAGAATAAAAAAAATGTCTGTTGGAATGGCCATGGTTTTGGGCCCAAATGGGCACAGTTTTGGGAACAAATGGGCACAGTTTTGGGAACAAATGGGCACAGTTTTGGGAACAAATGGGCACAGTTTTGCAAGCTAATGGAACAGCCACTGAGGAATGAGTCCCAAAAGAACCAATATCAAATGATCGCCTTCTATAAAAGATGCTCAGGTTTTCAAAACCGTCATCAGCTATTTGTCAGGATAAAGAATGTAGAGTCTGATTCCACCCTCAAAGCCAGAAAAAAGGGAAGACCATTTCAAATGAGCTTAACATCAGATCTGCAAATCTGATCTCATTTATCCACCTCTGTAGCCTTGATCTGAACATTTACTGAGCTCAGTTTGCACAGTAATTCATTTATACTTGAGTTATGGTACCAGATACCAATATGATACCAGAAGCCACCATCACTCTAGATAGATAGATAGATGGATGGATATATATGGATGGATGGATGGATATATAGATAGATAGATGGATGGATAGCTTCCTTTATTGTCTTTGTACAGAGTGCTACAAAATATTTTATTTGTCCTATTCCAGAGCCTTGCATTTGAGCCGATGCCATGTTGTGTAACATTGCTGCAACATTCTCGTCCTCTCTCTCTCTCTCTCTCTCCGTCCTCTATCTCTCTCTCTGTTTCTCTCTCTTTCTGTCTCGTTCTGTCCTCTTTCTCTCACTCTATCTCTCTCTATCTTCTCTACCCTTCTCTCTCTCTCGGTCTTCTTTCTCTTGTTGGCTCTCTGTCTGTCCATGCATTTGGTCAGGCTGGTCACTGCAGTGAGGGAGAGAGCTTCCAGATCACTGCTGTGGTGGTGGAGGGGCGTGTGTGTGTGTGTGTGTGTGTGTGTGTGTGTGTGTGTGTGTGTGTGTGTGTGTGTGTGTGTGTGTGTGTGTGTGTGTGTGTGTGTGTGTGTGTGTGTGTGTGTGTGTGTTGGGCACCCTACCTGGATGAAGTGTGTGCTTATGTAAGCGGGTCCTGCCTCCGATCCAGAGTTCCCCAGCTCTTGGCGTCTTGCAGTAGGGTTGTGGAGTGAGCCTCTTCCAGTGGATTCCACCAGAAGGCACGTGACTGCCCCCATGTGGTGGCAGAAGGCGGAGTGTTTAGGGTCTCATTAGCGGGCGCTGCCCCTCTGCCTGGTTAGGAGGGCACTCTTTAGCTGTGTCTTTACATTCCCATCAGCAGGGACTCGATGGAAAAAGCCACAGTGGGCCCGAGACATGTAGGGGCGCAAGAAGTCTGTATTGAAAGCCAGAGACTTGTGCATTTGGGGTAATCTGCAGTAGTAATCTGCAGTAGTATGATGATTGGCCAGCCTTACCTCAGGGCAGAGATGGGTGAAATGAATCCCACGAGCACAAGTGTGGGAAAAGCAACAGTGTCAACAGTACCGCTTGCCAGAGGTGTCCCTCTCTCTCTCTCTCTCTCTCTGTCTCTCTCTCTCTCCCTCTCTGTCTCTCTCTCTCTCTCTCTCTCTGTCTCTCTCTCTCTCTGTCTCTCTCTCTCATACACACACACACACATACGCATATACACACAGTACCGTTTGCCAGAGGTGTACCAGTGTTTTTGCATAGCATTGAAACCCTGCTGGTCTGCGTCATGACTCTTGGGTGTGGTGTTTCAGATTCATTTCTGTATACCTTCACTAGAGTATCATTTGTGATGTACGATTGACATGTTTAATATGATGTAAAGCAGAGGAGTTCAGTGGTGTCCACGATTGCATAGAGAGAATGAGAGAATGGAATAGGGAGACTAATGAATTATAATTCCATATTTTTCCACATATATTTGTATATTTACTATCTGTTCCTGTTGTGTGACTATAACGTTTTCTCCCAACCCTGCTGCTATTTCCCTGAGAGCTCAAGGCCTTAGGCTGTTGATAGTAGTGTCTCTCACTCTCATTAACACTCTCTTTTGCTCTCTCTTTATCTCACTCTCTTGTTCTCTCTCTCTCTCATAAACATACACACACACACAGATATACATGCACAAGTACCCCGAGAGCTCAAGGCCTTAGGCTGATGGTGTTGATAGTAGTGTTCGTCTCTCTCACTCTCATTAACACTCTTGTGTAACACTGCTGCAGCATTTTCGTCCTCTCTCTTTATCTCACTCTCTTTTTTTCCCTCTCTCCCTCTCTCTCTTTCATAAACACACACACACACACACACACACACACACACACACACACATAGGTTTACATGCACGAGTCAGAATAGAACGTAAATAAAATGTCCGTGGAGCTTTCTTGCCCCATTAAAAGAAAATGTCGGAAAAGAAATGAAGCAGATTTGCCGTCAGCCCCTTCACTGATTCCATTAATGTGTTAACAGAGTCAAAGGGAGAAAGAGGGAGAGGAACTCCATTATGTGTTCTTAATGAGTTGCTGCTATAAAAAATATTTTAATTAGACTTGTAGGCCCTAGCTCCCAGAAGGGGGCCTAAACAAATGTATTCTCGGAAGGTAGTTGGAATGCAAGCGAAGGGTAATGCATTTCCACAGGACTTCGTAATTAGATCTGAAGTAAAATAACTTTTTAAATTGTATTTATTCTGTGTGTTTTTGAAGGCGCTGCTTAATGTTCCTGGTATGATTCAATGAATTCAGCCTGGTGAAAAGCGATGTCTTGAGCAAGCTACATTTATAAGAGACGTAATAAATATAAATATATATTTGGCTCTGTCCTTGTTACGATGTCCTCGTCTTTTGGCCGGGGAGGTTTGCAGAGATATTTTCAAACAGGTTCATTCATTCTGTACTTTTCCAGAGAAAGTGTCAGTACCTTCACTTTCATTACTGCCACTCAAGATTACATTTGTGTTTTAAGCCATCAATATATCATTTTGTGCGTGTACTTTGCTTGTCCTTGGTTTAGACATCTGTCATCTAACAGATATATGAACCTGTGTACAATTTCTACAAACACTGAGTGAGTAAGTAAGACACACATTTTTCTGTCTTGCGATGACATGACAAGTCAAATACGTTTGTGTTAGGCCAGCTGTTTTCACCTTGACTAGAGAGGCCTCGAGACATGCTGATAACAGTTGGCATGCTTATCACAGTCCAGAAGAACTGGAAATGCATGATGTGAAATCTGCATCTCAGCGACTTCTTCCCCGACCTGATACAACTCCTGAAGACACGCCCAACCACTTTGGGTTAGGTCCCCCCCCCCCCCCTCTTTTCACACACAAACCTTCCAACCGCCGCTCATGTTAAGTTATTCTAGACTGGATTGTCTCTGCGTCATTCAGTTCCCCAGAATGAGCACCAGCACTGGGAGCTTTCTCCACAGGTATGCTATCGCCGTAACGATGTGGGATTAGGCTAATCCTGTGTTAAATTTAGGAAGGCTGTGGACCCCATCCGCCTTCTGGGGATTAGTGGCGGTGCGAATGATCCACTCCTCGATGGACCCCGTGTCATCTTCCCAGGATCCCTAGCATGCTTGACCGCGATCAGCCTTGCACGTGAGGCGAGTGTCACTTATGTCCTGGAGCTGTCACTCAAGACGCAGCCAACCTGCTAAGACGCTGAGTGGCTAGCAGAGCCAGCAAAAGCTGCTGAGTCAGGAGGAGTTTTACTGTAATGGTCAGCGTGAGTGGAATGGAGGAAAACCAAACTCTATTTGTGTGAGGAAAAAGGACAACAACATGCTGAGGCATTTGCTGACAGTCCATCGAGGTCTTGGATGTTCCTCGTGTCACATATGAGTGGATATATTTTGAGTTGTGGACGGCGTTCAGAGTCGGTTGCAGGCCATTATGATGTGCTTTGGGGGGCGGCGGCGATCCAGACAGGTGCCGTGGAGTGAGGACGATTGTTTGCTTCATGAAGACATACTTGTCGTTCCTAACCCTTGCTATCTAGACACAGGTATGTGGAAAAGCCACTCCATTTTACCCTTCCTCCACACGAATTCCTGTGAACCTGTTCCGAAATGCACAACATGTATGCTGGGTAGAGGATCCTGCGGTGGAGCTGCCGATGCTACATAGTTCTAGATAACCATTTTCTGAGGTTCATAAGTAATGCACGATAATATCGGCAAGACATCGGTATCGGCAGATATCGGCTTCAAAACGTAATTATCGGTATCTGCAGATATGAAAAATGTCTGCCAATATACCTGGCCGATAAGGTGACGTGTAAATTATGCGCAATTATGCAGCTTGGCCATAACGTAGGTTACGTGCATAGATGCAGACCAGCCGCGTGCCACGCTTTACAACATTACCTGTCGCGCTAATAGACGTTTATAAGTTACGGAGTTAGCGAGACAACACTAGCTTGTTAGCTTGCATGCTACATGACACCAGAGAAGTTGATGATACCTCATTTCACGGAATGTGAAACGTTATGTCACAAGCCAACGCTATCTGTACATGGCTCACTTTTGCATTTATAGAATTTATACAGCTAACTTGGCAATAACGTTACATAGAAATTCTAAAAGGGACGTTATTAAACTGTAAGTCAGTTAACCAACGTTAGCTTGCCAAGTAAGCCAAGCTGCATTTCCAGAGTGTAGTTGTTCAAGTTCAAGGAGGTACTGTTCAAGTATGAAAATTGTGACGTGAAAATATAAATAAATCTGCCATATTTGAAACCATTTCAGTTTCATGAGTGAATGTCTATTTCTAAAATGATACAAATCAAGTCTGTAATGTCCTGTATTTACAGCAATACCCTAGCATAATAACAGATTAATTCTAGTACAGGAGAGACTTTTCAATAATTAAAAAGCTGAGGTGTATATATCGGTTTCGGCATCGGCAATCGGCCAAAATGAGCTTGTAAATATCGGCATATCGGATATCGGCTAAAATTCAATATCGTGCATCCCTATTCATAAGAGTTAAGAAGATGCCTGTAGTTAACTCTAAAGTGCCCCAGTAAATCAGTATAACTAAGGGCACATCGATGATGCTGTTGTTTAGAATTAGATGAACACTCAATTCTGTTTTGGACAACAGAACTGTTGTCATGTTGTTTGTAAGGTACAGACAGGCTACCAGTTCATATTTCTTTCCCCCCTAATTCAGCCTTAGTCTCCAATACTTTTGAAAACACCCACCCAAGATAGCTGTGGGGTGCTCCTGCAAGGGCGGCTAATTACTGTGATAATAAAGCTTATTCCGCTCTTACTTGTTGTTGACTAGTTGTTATGGTCATTATTTATGAGTTCAGCCCAGTTGGGGTGGGTTCATGTTATGACAAAGTAGGACCATGTAAGGCAAACACACTGTAGACTGTGTTGCATGCATCACTTACCTTTAACACAAATGGAACTGAAACAAGCTGAACAGATGAACTGACTGTTGGAGAATGATGACTATTTGCCAAGTCATTGAATCCCTTTTGTTCCACAAAATATCTTTACGTTTTGGAGCTGTTAGTATAGTAGTGAAATACATGGAACCGACGAACTGAAGCTACTTGCCTTCTTGACTATTTCCTCCATCATTTGTTTAATATACTCATCCTCTGAATGGAAACCCTCATCATTGTATAATGTCTGTTTATTCCACAGACTCTGTGTGGTATAGGCTAGGTGCACGAAATACTCAGTGTGGGCTGTTTGTTTCCTGTTTAGCCAGGTGTATTTGAACCTGCCGCTATTCTGAATGTAATTAGTGTCTACACGTCCTTCTTTATCGTAACGCTGATTCACTAGGTGCAACACCCAACCAGGTCCGTGTAGACGCTAATTACAGTCAGCACATACAGAAGAATAAAGAAGGTGAAAAGGACTACATAGCCAACTATATTGCCAAAAGACACCAGTTAGCATGCATGCATGCTTGCTTTCATCAGCGTTAACTGTACTGTAATTGCAAGGTTCTTTCTGGTCTTTTTATGTACTTAGCTCTGTTTTCATATTTCCAAAAAATGCATACCTCACATACAAAACTGTTTTTTATAAACTTTGTGACCATAGTCTTTGTGTAAGACAGTCCTAGAAGTGATGTAGAAATGTGTAAATGAAACATTAAAAACATTTTGGCAGTACTCATATTATCCACCAGGTGGTGATGTCTTTTGCCTCACCATAAGGAGGCTTTTGCCTTCACTATAGAGTTCCCAGTAGGATAAACCCTTTGAGAAGTTCTTAATGGGTGGTTCCAACCAAATTAAGCCTCTGACAGCGAAACTTAAGACATGCCTTTCATTTGGAACTTCAATTTAAGAACTTACATGACGTGTAAGGGAGTAATACTTGCTAGAAGATATAGCTTGAGATATAACCCATTGACTACAGTAGCACATGTCGTATGCTTATATCTGCGCATGTGTTTGCAAGGATTTCCCAGTGCTTACCTTTTTAATTTCATTGATCAGATACGTTTGAATGGAAGAAGTAAACCCATGAAAAAAGGTTCCTTCTTGGGGAGGAAGATGTATAGAGATGCATTGAGAAGCATAGAGATGCATAGAGATGCAGGGATTGCACTGACAGAGCCATCCTGGTGTGCCTGAATGCCCCTATCTAAATATGACAATTGCCTTGCTACGTGATATTTTAAATGGTATTTGATATTGAGTTATTTCATTTATATTCTGATTTTATTCCAAACCACGTTACTCTGTTGAAGTCTTTACCGCAGACTGGGCACGCTGTTTGTTTTATGCTGCTCCACCATTTGAGTGCTCATTTTGCAGTGCTGTGATCTTTCCCTCCTCCACACTTAAAGTCCACATCCTGCCCACCTGCATCTCGTGGCGGTGGCCCTCCTCCCTTCAGGAATCTGGAGACGCCTCTGGCCTCACAGCAAGCACGGTCTAAAACCTGGTTTGGCAAAAACCTCTGAAGCCACAGCGGCTCCCTCTTCTCACCCCACCCTTGGGCATGGGAAAAGAGCTGGCTGTTTGTTGTTTTTCTTTTTCTTTCCACACTCATTTAGCTGGAAGACAACATCCATTGGTTGAGGGCACTGTTGCTAGAGTGATAATATGTGAGGGAGGGAGGGAGGGGGGAAAGAGTGAGGGGCCTCTGGTAAACAAAGTATTCATTCATTGGGGGTTTGTGGGACCCTGTGGTCATTGTCGGGGTGCCTGAGGGAGTGCCCGACTGGAAGTGGTTTCCTTCTCCCTGGAGCCAGAGGAATCACTTTAAAAAGATGTGTTAAGGATTTTATATTGGTGCCTGAAGAATCTGGGATTCCATTCCTTGTTTTGCCGGCACCCAGGGAAGGCAGGGGAAGCAGCTGTGACTTCAAACAGGCTCACTCCCTCATGCCATGCATGGAAAGATTAAGGAATGTATCTGCCCTGCCGGCAACAGGATTGCTCAGAACTTGCAACCTGCCCGCAACTGAAGAAGCAGCCCACGGGTCAGTGATGGGTTTGCACTACTTTCCTGTACGATGAACCTGCAACTTTTTTTTGGGTGCAAGAGTGCAAAGGATCTGTGCTACTGCAGAGGATCACTAATGTTGTCTCTGAGTTTCACTGAGAGAGCAGGGGGGTTGTGGGGATGACGTAGAGGTCATGCCTAGACTTGTTTGAAGTCCCCCCCCCTCTTTTCTCACATGTTAAAGGTTACAGATTAAGTTTGGTCTCGGAATGCAGCCGGGAAGTGAAGAACCGAAAGAGCAGTCGTAAAGAACTCTGTGTGCATCTGGGACTAAGTGTGTGTGTGTGTGTGTGTGTGTTTGTGTGTGTGAGGAGAGAGGGTTTGTGTGTGTGAGTCTAGCATGTGTGCATGTGCTGCTATGCTGGTTCTGAGCAGCCGGGCCACAGATGTGTTCCCCGAGGCTACTGCCCTGTCGTCCCGGCAACAGTCGACTGGCAAGACCGTGCTCCATGTTTCAGTCTTCCTAAACGGCACGGCAGACTGCACCGGTGGTGAGGGAGAGGCTAAGGCAGGGGCGGAGAGCAGAGAGTCAGAGGTGCCGGGACAAGGAAAGAGCCCCAGGCCTGGGAGTGGGGCGTCAGACCGAGAGCTCGGCAGGTGGCTATCCCCAAGCGGCTCACTGGAGCTGAGAGGTGGGAGGAGGAGGTGGAGGGGGAGGGGTGATGAACCTGGAATGAGGACAAACCGGTTTGCTAAACTGCTCCCCGAAATCTCAGCCGAGAAGCCTTCTCAGTCAGAGTCAACAAAGGGCTCAGGAGATGCGAGGCAAGAGATTCGGGAATCCAGTTCTCTCTCGAGGGTCCACCACAAGGTTTATGAGGAAGACTGCAGCAATGCTGACCCTGAGGACCCCTCTAACAGGCCCCAGGTTGTGGTTCTGCGAAAGACTTCATGCAGCAGCCTGCCCCTGGGCAGCAGGAGAGTGGTGAGCATGTATGGCTCCCTCCCCGAAACTGAGCAGCAGCAGCGAAGGAATTCCGGCAGTAAGCTGCTGGGGCGGCTCCACAGACCCAGGAGTGTGTGCATGCTGGCCAACGCTTACCCTGGCCCTTTCTCTACCCCGGTGGGCCAGTCCTCCCCTGCCTTCGGGGGTGGAGATCTTCCAGGGGCTCCTCTGCAAAGGAGCCGTCGAGCGGAGCTCCGAGCTGTCGACGGCCTCAAGCCGGAGCTTCCGCCTGCGTTCTGCTTGCCCCCGTTCCCGAACGACACCGTCCCCCGGAGGACGAATAAGAGTTTTGCAAAACAACAGCGGCCTGTCAGCATGACTGTCCTTGAGCTGAAAGAGCGCATCAGCTCTCAGGATGTGCTCTCCAGGGACACGCCGAGCCTGTCTCGAGGAGGCTTCCCCTGGAAGCTGTTTGGCAAGCCGACACAGGACAGGGAGCCCGTTGCTCCACCAGTGCCCAACGGGGGAAGACCGGAAGCCCCTAAACGCACCCTCAGCTCTTTACGCCGCAGCCTCAGCCTCCGCATCAGGCGCAATCGGAACAAAACCGATTCTGAACCAGAACAGGTGTCGGACCCACGATGTCGTACAAGAAGTTTCGGACAGGATGTACTGCGTTCTGCTCAGCCTTTCTCTTACCTGACTGGGAGAGCGCTGTCGCCTGCTTACGAGAAGGACGAGGTCCAGGGCAATATGCAGTACATTCAGTACCAGACCAGAGGAAAGGTCAAGGTGATGGAAGTCCCAATCCGCCCAGCCAAACTCTGTGAGAAACAGGCCCCAGAGGAACCCAGCCTGTGGCAGCTAATTGCCAACCGTTTCAGGAGGAAAAACCTGCCAACCAGCAACAAATCTGAACTTTATGTAGACAGCCAAGGACCTGGCACATATCCCCCCGTAAGGCTAAAAAAGCCACCGCCAGTTACAATAGAGACGTTAGCAGCAAGCACTGGAATCAGTAAAGTTCAAGGTAAGCTCAGTAAAATTAATTAAATTATTACTGTACTCTGTAGCTTCTTAGCCTTTCAGCTTTGAGTGAAACCAACGTACATATAGCAGAATGGGAGTTGAGTCTGAAACCATATCCACGGGGTACGGGTTGGACCTGTGCACACACACTCCATGCAGCAAAGGTTAGACCCATAACTCACTTTAAGTGGAGGTGCTTTGTGCGAGTGGTTGTTCTCTGGCCACTGTACAGGGCAGTTTGTTTAAACTGCTTGAGTTCTTTGAGAAACACCATGAATAACAGTGCTCTGGAAAACCTTAGAACTTTTTAAATGTACCTTACCAGACTGTAGGTATATTTGTATGCATTCATTATTTCTAATTTTCAGTTTTGCTCTTTTATATGCTAAAGGAATAGAATAACTGAAAGATTGGTTTGTGATATCAGATAATACACAGTACACAGACAGTGCACACAGTATTAAAGGCATGCACAGATGCAGGTCTTTCTCCCTTATTGAGTGCAGTGTACAGTTGTCCTCCTTGCAGATTAGTCTATATTTCTGTGTTCTTCATCGTATATATTCTTGGATAGTAACAACTTTTAAAGTGCAGTTAACCTAATTTAACCCTCATTAGCCTGAAAGGTAGATTTAAAGGCTGAACACCACTGTGCTTACGTGATAATAAAAACCTAGTGCACTGTCAGCCTTAAAAAACAACAAGACAAAGTAAGAGGGTAAAACTCATGAGTAGCCAGGGAGACTTCTGGCTGTTTTCCAGTGCTAAGTTAGGAGAGCTTATGTACACTAGATTGATGTGAAGTACTGACCCAAGCTGAAGCACACTCTACCATTGGCAATGCAGTCGGTCCTGGTGCAAGGCAGCTCCTCTTGTTTACAAGGGCAAACCCCCCAATTCTTGGTATTTTTTCCTCTCTTGTATACGTAAATCTTTAAAGGTCAATTTTGGATCAACTTATACTGAAGGGTAACAAAACATTGGCGGCAAGTTGCCAAGCTCTCCTAGTAAACGTCCCTGCCCCTATATGCAATGTACGCTGAATGGGCTGAGCACTTTGTTTTGTCATAATAGGTATTTACAGTTGAACGTGTGTCGTAAATGTCAGTTCCTAATTTCGTACTCCCTTTTAACAATGGATCAGCAATTTTGATCACTAGCGAACAGCCTTTCTTTTGTTTCGATATTTATTTATTTATTTTGACAGAAACTGCGTTGCCAAGGAAACAGAGCCTTTCTAACAGTGTTCAGTTCCGTTTCCTTCAATGCAGCAGTGTTTGAGTAGCACCCAGCACTCAGGCAGCAGGAATGTAGGAGTGCCCATCGCTGTGAAGTGCTTGCTTTTAAGCTGGGTGTGCTTTTTTTTGTTTTGTTTTGTTGTGGAGCTGGCAGCAGGCTCTCGTCACACCTGTCCCTACCTGCCCTTACCTGAGTGTTTGACAAGGCGCCTGTGAGAAGAGCTCGGGGAGCCAAAGTGCTTCACAGCCCATCCCCCCTTCTGTTGTGGAAGGCTTAAGCAGGCCTGGTGCCTGTCCTCACCTGCCACAGAACAAAAGGCCTCCTCCTGTGGGTGTCTAGAGCCTGGCCGGCCTGGCTGGTGCTGATGGAGGCCTGATTAAGGAGAAGGAGGAGTAGGAGGAGGAGGCGCAGCAGCAGCCAGAGGTCTGTGGGCTCCACAAGGAGTTCACTGCATTTACATTTTAAAGCTTGTCAAAGTGAAAAAGAGAAGGATGTGACAGTACCTCACTGTTACGATATTAGAAAAATATATTATGTTAGAAAAGGACACACTACTTGCTCTCTAGTTTTGCCCAATGCTAAAATCTGACATCCTAATTACGTGAAAAGTCTCCTGTCATCCTGTCAAAATTTTGCTGTAGCCTGTGGCAGTGTTATGGGAAATAATCTTTCTGTTTCAATGTCTTTCATGGAGTCTTATGACTAATATGAGCGATGAAACCTATTCTCCATTAAGTCCAGTCGAGTTGAGCATCGTTGATCCCACAAGCTCTCTGTTCATAAAGATCAAGTTGTGACGGACACGTCCTGCAACCCCTGCGGCACAACTGGGGAACAACTACAAGCCTTTTGCTGCCAACACAGTTGCCGATTGCCCCCGCAGCGGTGAATCTAACTAGAGGGAGTGACATGGCTTCACCCGGGTCCATTCTGTGCTCTGCCGCAAGCTTCGGTTGTGGCTCCTGTGGTAATGGTGTGGTACGGTATGGTTCTGGCTCTTGTGGTAATGGTGTGGTACGGTATGGTTCTGGCTCCTGTGGTAATGGTGTGGTACGGTATGGTTTTGGCTCCTGTGGTAATGGTGTGGTACGGTATGGTTCTGGCTCCTGTGGTAATGGTGTGGTAAGGTATGGTTCTGGCTCCTGTGGTAATGGTGTGGTACGGTATGGTTCTGGCTCCTGTGGTAATGGTGTGGTACAGTATGGTTTATGACAGCCACTGAGTCAGCCCAGCTGATCCTCTTTGAGGAAGCGATCCCAACGGAGGACATTGGAGTTGTGCGTCAGGGAGGCGGAGAGCCGGAGCACCTCCTGCAAAGCGATGCGGTAACTTCGCTCATTAAGTTGACATTCATGAGCCACAGGGGAGACTAGGCGCGAGCGAGGAGAAAATTATGCTCTCTGACTTAAGGAGTCTGTTGCCAGCCATTATTCCCCTCAGTCTCTCTGTCGCACTCTCCCTCTCTCTGTAATGTCACTTACTGCAGCATGATCATCACTGCAGAAGTTGATTGCCTCAGAAGTAACTTTGGAAGCAGTATACGTTTGCTAATAATGTGTTCCTCTTTCTTAACTAATATTGTGTCATTTATCATGAGAAGAACTGATGTCCGTATGTTTTGATAAACTTCAGGATGCAAAGATTGTCTGTATGATTCATTTTGGCATTTGTCCTTGTGCTGGTAAACAAAGATTAGCGTTGACCACCACTTGACACAAACAAGCATTGCAGTGAAATACATTGAGCAAACCTGAATTAGCCATCAGGGTCATGGATTTGAGGACAAAGAGATATTGGGAGATGTTTGCTTTTTTGTTTTGCAGTGGTTCAAGGTATCATGCCACCCTTTCAGTCATGGAGGAGCTTATCTGAAGCACACACATATTGTGAATGGCATCTGAAATGCACCACCATAAGTGAACATAACACTCCTAAGACAAGTCCGTGAGGATTATTTGTTTTGGGGGAGGGGGTTCAATTAAATACCCTATTCGTCAGAGAAATCAAATCTCCTTGAAAGACACGATCGACCTTTTGATGGTTAGTTCTGAGCTGTTTTCTTCCTTTGTCTTGGGCGCTCGATAGCATTACGCTTTGTTTCCCTACTGATACTTACAAACAGCAGTGAGCAGACTGAGATGCTGCAAGGAATTTGCACTCTGCTGGAAACAGTGTTGTTTTTGGCAGGCATTTTAGATTTAGTTTTAGTCTTAGTCTTTTTGACGAAATGCTTCTTAGTTTTAGTCCCATTTTAGTCATTTCTATCTTTGAAAGTTTTAGTCTAGTTTTAGTCTGACGAAAACTCAAAAGGTTTTAGTCTTGTTTTAGTCCGACGAAAACTCCAAAGGTTTTAGTCTAGTTTTAGTCCGACGAAAACTCAAAAGGTTTTAGTCAAAAATCAAATATACATAAGATGCGTGTATTTATTTAATAGGCCAATACATTTATCATAATGAAACACACTGGCCTTCAGGTGCCTTTTGAGGTTTGTGGTATTTTTTTCCTGTGAGTTTGAAGCCGCAGCATGAAGTTGTGGTCGTGGCTTCGTCTCCGTGACCGTCGTTCGACTCGGCTCCCTGTCCCCGTAATTAACTTTTTGGCTGGTAGATGAAATTTTTTACCAGCCAATCATATTTTTTACCGGCCAAAATTAAACCTGCCATTTCAGACCTACTCTGACATTGTTTGATCTAAACAATCTTTGCCTATGATTTTAATATTATGTTAATCACTCTCAGAATGGATTAAAAGAAATCAACCAATATTGCCCAATTGGCTGGTGACTGCCGCAACACGCGCTGTATGCTATACCCAGGCATCCTTAAAGGCCCTCCTTAACTATACATTCATTATTTAATTTACTTTTGCATGACCACAATTTTTTAAAGCACATTCAAGAGTTGGCTATTAAAAATGTACTTCAGATGAATTAATTTAACCTCATAAGAAGCGCTGCATTAGGTCTACTAAAAAAAATCTAAATTAAGCTTTGAAATGACACCTATATGATAGATAAATATTGTCCAACTAACACTACAGCATGGATATTCAAAAGCTTATCATACATACTATAGTCTTACTGATCTGACAAAAAACCGCATTGAAAAAAACTAAGGGAAGGCAAACATTACCTCTGCTTCACTGAAGGGGGCGTGCGAGAGCAAAGGAAAAAAACTTACCGGAGCATGAAATTGTAGTGGGCGAAAGGCTTGATGTTTTGAATACATGTGTTACACAAAATACAATGAGCCACCTACTGCAACATGCCCTTGGTGTAGCTGTAGCTGCTGTTGTGGCTGTTGTTTCTTCCTCCCTAGATGTTCTCTGCACCTTTGCTTGAGGTGATGCAACAGCAATGAATCAGCACATTATTTTAGCTTTCGTTTAACTGCGTTAACTTGCGTGTGGTCAACTAAGTCGGTTTCAACTTTAAAATCGCTCTCGAAATATTAGAACTTTATAACCTTTGTATTCGCCGGCAAAGTATTAGAACTTTGTATTCGCTGGCAAAATTGTTGTATTAAAATTCTAAGAACTTTATGTTACCCCTTCCCTTCTCCCACTGTTCGCAAGCTATTTTTAACCATGACGGGCGCAATAGTCGGGAGATTTGCTCCGTAATGCCCCCCCCCCCCCCCAAAAAAAAAACCGTGCACATTAACACTCACGCGCAGATAATGGGTTACAGCCTAAACGTATTGCCCTTACAATTTAAGTGAATTCTCCTTCTGCATATTGTTTTTTTACTTTTTCACTGTCGATTTCCAAATCTGTGTGAATATTCATGAGAGCAAGTCCGGTCAGTCTTTTGTCAGTCATCGTACTTCGTAGATATGTCTTAAGATTGTAGGCCTACTTAATGACCGCTTAGCAGACGTTGTTTAAACGGGCATTGTCAACAAGACTCAATGAATGTTTGGGTGGAAATTTGCCGAACTTTCCAGGGCTTGACAAGGCTCACTGCGATTTGGCTGTAACTCATTTAGCTGTTTCCACAGCTCCAGCTCTGCATACTCAACGGCCATTACACCGATTTGATTTGCTGCCATACATTGTCGGATAAGGAGGAGGGGTGTAAGATACTGAAGCAAACCCTGAATATGCTGATCATAAAGTCAAATGACTCCATACATTTGGACAGGGAGATCGTAGTACCGCATTTTTTTGCGCGCCCCTCTGTCAGCAGTTTACCTATTGTAATATGCGTTCATAGTATTGAATTACAGTGGCAATGCATGCGTCGTGCTGGGAACAGCGTGTGTCAGATAACTTTTGTAAGCGTTTGTTTGTACTTTAATCACTATTCGTTTGTTTGTGCTTTGTGCACTGGCCAGGCTCAGCGCATGATTGCAGACTCTCTCTCTCTTTCTTCTTCTCACGTAGCAGAAGGTACGCACAGTGCGTACAGCCGTACGGCAGCTGCGCGTGAGCGAGGCTTTTAGTGTGTGATGGGGGCGTGACTGTTAGGACAAGCAGCTGGCTCCATTTCTGATGTCTGAGCTCTTGATTGACATTGCACGCATATTATAGTTGGCGGAAAAAAAGCATCTTTTGAAACTTTGTTCGTCCACTCACTAACAATTGAGTCTCGTCTGACGAAAATGTCTAAATTTTTCGTCACATTTTAGTCTTTATATGGCTTTGGTGACGTTCGTCTTAGTCTCATTTTCGTCATGGAAAAAAGGGGTCTGACGACGTCATTTTCGTTTTCGTCTTGCCTGACGAAAACAACACTGGCTGGAAATCTCTGTCATGTGACAGAGAGGGATTCAAGGACTCATGCTCACTCACCAGAACCTAAGCCAAATAAGGTTTGCTGTTGTCTGCACCTGAAAACCTGCAAGCACACCCCCAGACACCGAATCAGATTGAAGTGAGCATTTGTAAGGAATCAGTTCTACTTCCCCTCACCGAGATGAGCTCTGAGACTGTTGTGTGGATTTAGAGAGCTGTCGATGAGACTGGTGATTGACTCACAGGCTTTGTGGATTGTCTACGGAGCAGCACAAAGATATGCAGATTATTGTGGGTATTTTGTCAATGGTCTGTGTAAGTAGGCTTTGCCTGCGTAAGATCCGTGGGTGCTGGGGCTGGCATGGCAAGAGAGGGGTGTGTGTGGGTGCTGGGGTGGCAAGAGAGGGGTGTGTGGGTGTAGGGGCTGGCGTGGCAAGAGATGGGTGTGTGTGGGTGCTGGGGTGGGAAGAGAGGGGGGTGTGTGTGGGTGCAGGGGCTGGCGTGGCAAGAGAGGGGTGCGTGGGTGTGTGTGTGTGGGTGTGTGTGTGTGTGGGTGCTGGGGCTGGGGTGGCAAGAGAGGGGTGTGTGTTTGTTGGGTGCTGGGGCTGGGGTGGCAAGAGAGGGGTGCGTGGGTGTGTGTGTGGGTGTGTGGGTGCCGGGGCTGTTATAGCAAGAGAGGGGTGTGTGTGGGTGCTGGGGCTGTTAAAGCAAGAGAGGGGTGTGTGTGGGTGCTGGGGCTGGTATGGCAAGAGAGGGGTGTGTGTGGGTGCTGGGGCTGGTATGGCAAGAGAGGGGTGTGTGTGGGTGCTGGGGCTGTTATAGCAAGAGAGGGGTATGTGTGGGTGCTGGGGCTGTTATAGCAAGAGAGGGGTGTGTGTGGGTGCTGGGGCTGGTTTGGCAAGAGAGGGGTGTGTGGGTGCTGGGGCTGTTATAGCAAGAGAGGGGTGTGTGTGGGTGCTGGGGCAGGTTTGGCAAGAGAGGGGTGTGTGGGTGCTGGGGCTGTTATAGCAAGAGAGGGGTGTGTGTGGGTGCTGGGGCTGTTATAGCAAGAGAGGGGTGTGTGTGGGTGCTGGGGCTGTTATAGCAAGAGAGGGGTGTGTGTGTGTGGGTGCTGGGGCTGGTATGGCAAGAGAGGGTTGTGTGTGGAGGTGAATGCTGAAGTGTTCCAAAAATGGGTCATGGAAATGTTGTGTTCCCAACTTGCTCTGTAATTTCCCTTCAAAGGAAAGGAAGCATCACAAGCCTCAAACCCATGGAAGGGACAGGGAGACGCCTGCTCCTTTCTCTCCTCTCTCTCTCTCTCTCTGTTGCTCTTTCTCTCTGTCTCTCTCTCTCTCTCTCTCTCTTTCCCGCTCAGCTCTCTTCATGTCTTTTTGACTCTTCTCAGAATCCCTCCCTCCCTCTCAAACACACCATCTCTCTCTCTCCTCTCTCTCTCTCTGTCATTTGCTTGCATAGACTTAGTTTCTCTTATTATTGGAAGAGTATCCTTCCTTTTTCCTTTGCCCTCTCTGTCACTCACACATGCATGCAAATTCATCCTTTCTACAATACACACACACACACACACACACACACACACACACACACACACACACACACTCTCTATCTTGTACTCAGTGCACACTCTCCTTCTCTCCCAGTGCCCTCTTTCTCTCTCTCTCTCTCTCTCTCTCTCTCTCTCTGAATGCAGGAAAAAGGGCTCTAATGCTGCCGCTGTGTGTTGGAGTTGAATAGTCATTTTGATTGGAACAGACAAGAGCAGTGGGGTGAAAAACAAGACAAACAACCTAGAGCCACACACACACACACACACACACACACACACACACACACACTCATCTCTTCTGCCATAGACAAAGGAGGCTGTATCCTCCGGAGTCATCACTGGGGAACTATGATTGGACGAGTCCCCACCCCCAACCACTGCACTGTGGTCCCTGGGATGCCATTTATTTTTGGGGTTTGGCGTATTTTTGGTCGTACTCCACGCAACACACTTTTTTTTTTTTTTAGCTCTCAGAGTTGAAAGGGAATTTTGGTATTTTCTGGGTTGTTTTGACCAGGCAGGTCATCAGCACATTATGGGGTAGAGTTCATGCAGGAGGGCACACCCTCTCGCCGTGGTCTCTGGTTGTGAGTTTTGGTGGATGGAATTACAAGCAAAAAAAAGAAACTATGTTAAAATCACACAAATTCTCACTCCCACAAGCAAATCAGGATTACATTTGTAAGTTTAGGAGGTTACATTTTGAAACTCAAACCTCCCCATTGATGTTTTGTGTGACTCAAAGAAGGTCTGCTTGATCCTGTTAGAATCAGCTGCTGGCCAGGCCTGTTTGTTCGGAGATGACCATGCTCAATTAGTGTCCAGTGGGTAGTGTTGTCAGCTCTGCTGAGTGTTTCAATGACAAGAGATGCCAGCCTTTGCTCATTTGGAAGAGAGAGTGAGAGTGATGCTAATGATGACCACACAGCCTTAGGAAGCCATGGGCTTGACGGGCTCAATACTGGAAGAACAGACCAGAGAAACGTGCCACACTGTTGTATTGAGAGCCCTTCTCCTATAAGAAGCATATTTCGCTTTTATTCACCCCAGGTTAACCCTTTTACCTCACCACAGGAAACAGTAAATCGATAGCAGTATACACAGCGATGAACTGGAATGAAAGGTACAGGCGCAGTGTGTGAAGGCAGGCCCCAGCATGACCTGGGAGGTCCGCTGAACCAGCTGCTGTTGTGGTTAGGTTAGGCTTTGATCACTGGGTAGCTCTACAACACTTCTTGTGTGAGGCAGCAAAGTTCATGCTTAGAACATTCATTTAAAATCAAACAAATAAACAATGGTGTCTCCTGAATGAACATGCAGAGGTGTTGGGTGTTGAATGAAATATAAAGGCGCCCTCTCATTCTGCTCCATTTGTTTTTGATGGCTTGCTGATTATCTAAACTTCTGTTCAAATAGTGGATTTCTCAAGGCTTTCACCTTATACACCTCACTGAGTAAATTAGTTTACGGTCATGATTCATTTCATCTGTAGTGAAAAGTATGTTTTGGCTTTAATCCATTAAATGTATGGATTGAATGAACATATAGGTTTTGTGTAGTGTGCCATCTGTATAATGTTGTTTCACACATGGAGAGTCCTCTGAATAGCATGAACCAGCCTTCACCTTTTCTCTGGCAGCTGCGTGCCTTTCCATGTCGTATTTCATAGTTTGCTGAAAAGGTCCTGGGTGGGTATGGTTGTTATATTCCTGATAGAAGAAAATGGAGAATTTACCTGAAAGGTCACCATAGAAAAAGCTGTTTGTGGACAACATGGCCTTTTTTTGGCTCCCAAGAGAAAGTGGTACAACTTGACTTTCCTTGCCAACCTTCAGACGTTTTGTTTTGTTTTTGTTTTGTTTTGTTTGTGTGCTTGTTTTTAGGAACTAATCAATTGCTTCATGTCCTTTTTTCTAAACACCTTATTCTGTTGAAGATGTTTACTTGGGTGTCTCCGCTGTATCTGTACTTTTCATTTTCGGCAACATCGGGTGAACATGGCATCCTGCCTCATCCTCCATCTCACCTGCCGCCTCCTAGAGTGTAGTTGGCTCCTATCATTGATCTTCGCTCTTTCTCCTCTTCTTTCAGATTCCTTCGTCAACAGTCAGGAATGGACATTGAGTCGGTCAGTGCCAGAACTCAAAGTGGTAAGTTTTCTAAAACTAGAAAATTAAACTATATATTATTCTTATATAATTAAGCAAAAGCTACCATGAAAATATGTTGTAGTTAACAGCAAGTATAAAACATTGCTGTCCTCAGCTAGAACTGTACTGGTTTTGTTTGTTTGTGCTTGAGCGTGAAATCTACCAGGAACATTTCTTCTCTATAAGTGAAGCAATTTGGACCATAGCAGTCAGGTTTTGGCCATGAAAGTGAAGGAATGGATAGGAGGACTGCCAAACCTGTGTGCAGACCTGTGAATGAGTGATAACATGCTTTGGCTCCCTCCATCATGTCAGCAGATATTCTTACCCTTTAGAAGTCCACACAGGAGAAAAAGACAAGTTTGGCCCTCAGCTATGTTTCAAAATTGCTCACACAGTTGTAGAAGTTTACTTTCAAAGGCTGAAATGAATTAAACAAAGTATTTGATGCTATAAAATGCTATAGAGATTTGAAATTGGAATGACATGAAAAATAAATTCAATAAAACCATGAGACGGTTGCTCAGCGACATTATGGCTTTCAGTCACATCTAATATTTTACATTATATTAAACATTTTGAGTATTTACTTAAGTAATTTGAATGAAGGCCCCGGTTAGAGAGAAATGTGTCAGTCTGTTACAGAATGTAGTGGAATGCGAAGTATTACCTTTACAAAACTTCCCTTGCTGTCCGTAAGGATTGATTATATCCCTCTATTCTAGTTTCCAGGGTATACAGCTATAAACGAATTGACAGCTAAAACAAATAGCCTCTTTACCAGCCTTATTCCTTGAGACATAAACGGGTTATCCAGATCTATATATTGTATGATAAACGTGCAATGTGTTCATTATACATGCTACCAAGAGGCTCTCTGCCACCGTCTGTAAGTTATTGTTCAAACAGTGATCTCCCACAACAAGACTCCATTAGCTGTCCTGTAGGAAAGCTTGGCTGTGTAGGATCTGTTTTTCCTCCCCCGACTTTTAAGACTGCACACAGCTCTCTCCCCTGTAATTAGCACGGAGTGTACACTCGCCGCCCACCCACCATCTCAAGCCCGAGGAGAGCAGGAGGGGGTGGGAAGGAGTGGGCCGAATGCGTGCTGGAGCCTTTGTTCTCCCCAGACACACAGGCTCATCCACCCCAGCCTGTGGGGGCCACCTTGGTAGAAGTTAATCCTGAAGGGGGGGAAGTTAGATGCCCTTCTTCCCCCACCTCCACACTGATCACATAGGTTAGGTCAGGTCTCCACTACCCTATTCTGCCACCACCCATCCCCCAGGCACAGATGACTGGCAGGAGAGGGTGTGGTGAAGTGGGTTGGGTGGAGTCCACTGTCTATGATGAGTTCACTTTCAGCTCCCCTGGATCCTTGCGCACGCAATTTTCATGTGATCGTAAAACTATGCACTGTAAGGTTCACTGTATGCTGAACCGCGCTGTAGTGTTCACTATTGTATTCTTGTCAGGGGAGCCATCTTAGTCTTTAACCGGATGCGTTAAGTTTAGGCTCTCTAGCAATCTTAGCTTACCCAGCTGTGTTTTGTCATTTAGGACACTCTCCATTAGAGAGTGCAACCGCCTACTTAAAACAGTGCAATTAAATGGATAACTGAGTAGTGCCCTTATACAGTGCTTCACATGACTTTTAGATGCACAGGCATTTGCATTGTGAGCTGGTGTGCCTTGTGAAATTCAAGGTGAAAACATGGAGTATAAAACAGTATAAAAACACTGAGTATAAAAGCACAGCAAAAAGTAGAAGTGCTGGGCTCTGCGACGGTGCTGCGGCAGGTGTCATCGCACTTCCTGGGCCATTGAGACACCCCCTTCTGTTTCCACCTTTTATTCTCTTCGGCTGGTTCTGAGTCGTTGGGATCTGGAGGCACACAATTGGTTGACACTGTCGCTGGGTTACTGGAGCTGGAGGAAGCCGAAAAGGCCAGAGGCACATCAGCTGAACTCGAAATTGGCAGAGAGGGGGGACAATTTGGGGGAAAGTGGTTGCTCAGGAGAGTTTTTTTTTTGCAGACAGGAGGGAAGGAAAGGTTCTCATTAGACACCTCTGTCTTTCCCATGGTGCCTGCGTGACGGGTAGAGAGGACTGAGACCGGTGGGTGGGGGGGGAGTTGGGGGTGGGGGGGTGGGGGGGGGGTGTAGGGGACGCTTTCAGGGAGAATCTGAATGTTCAGCCAACTGCTGCTAGTTTCCTAGGTGCTATTGTCTTTGAAACGTACTGCTCTTAAACAAAACTAAATATATAAATTCTTATTAATAAATATTTTTACGAAAGATTTATTTCCTTTGACCTAAACAGAACTGACTATCCTGACATGTTAAATGAGAGATTCCCAGACACTGGTGTATTAATCAGGGTTATCATTTTAAATGAGAGATTTACAGACACTGGTGTATTAATCAGGGCTATCATTTTAAATGGGAGATTTACAGACACTGGTGTATTAATCAGGGTTATAATTTAAAATGGGAGATTTACAGACACTGGTGTATTAATCAGGGTCATGATGTAAATGTCATAATTTTTTTCCCCCTACATTTTCTCTGAAAACACAGTCTTCCAAATGTGGAAGGTCACGGTGTCGCGGCCGCAACATCACTAATAATGGCATCCTGCAGAGAGTTTGTCAGGTCGGTGTGTAAACATGGTCTTCTGTCGTCTGGCAGGGCATCGTGGGGAACCTCTCGAGCGGGAAGTCAGCCCTGGTCCACCGCTACCTGACAGGAACATATGTTCAGGAGGAGTCACCTGAAGGTAAGGGGAGAACAACCCAGCAGCTGATAATCTGGTATGCATCTGTGACAGGACCTGGGCCAGGTGACAGGGGACTGGGGACAGGGGTTCAGGGGTTAGGCCAGACAGTGTCCTTCAGACAGTCTGACTGTCAGCAATGAATTGAAAAGCAATCTGAGACTTCTACTTAAAAAACACAATCAGAGGCATTTGTGTTAGCAGCTGTCCATCCATCTGGTTGGTATAATGCTTAATGTGACATTTAGCATGATGCTAACTTAAGCAGATACAAACCAGATGGATGGACAGCGGCTAACACAAATGCCTTGACAAAGTAAAACTGTCAGTATCAACCTTCACATAGCAAAAGTGTCAGCATAATTTACAATCTTACATACCCTTAAAGGTAGAGTCTGCGATTCTGGCAAACAGTTGTTGATATTTTGATTACAACAGCCAATCAAATTACACCCCTCCCTTTTGTGTTTCTGAAATAACATGTTGATTGACTGCAATTATTGATGGATTGGTCCATGCCACTACAGACCCAGGACTCTGTATAAACACAGGACAGTTTTGAGCTTACACACTGATCGATCAGCTAGGACCGCATGAGGAGCAGTTCTCCTGCCTTTGAAAACAAATGTATTGAATAAGAATTATGTACTGGCCCTTTAACCACACATACACTGCAGGGTGTTAAAATGCATATCTGTAAAGTGCATGACAGAAAAGGCAGTGATCACTTTGGAACTAAATTCAAATATAGGCCAGCACTCAAGTCCAAAAGAGCTCCACAGGATGCTCTACACTGCACCGAGTGGCTCCACAGAAGGCTCTAACCTGCATCGAGTGATTTGTTCTTATTGTAAACGGTTGTTATTCTTGACAGAATTCCGTATAAAACCCCTCATTCTCCATTCATCTTTATTATATTTTGCTACTTTAATGATGAAACCCATTGTATGTGCAGGGTGTTGTGTGTACACTGGATGGATTTTGGGTCTAAACACTGCACTGACTGACTAACCAGTGATGTCTGGCTTGATGTTTGGGGTCTAACAGATGATCAGAAGCACAGAAAGTAAAAAAAAAATTCTGATTTAAATACCAACACATTGTAGGGAATGGAGCAGAAATCAGGTTTTCCTTTGGCGTCTTGCCGTTTATTACGGCAAGTTACATTCAGGTAAACCGATACCAAAGGGAAAGAACACTAGGGGTTATCATCTTTGCGTAACGCAGTGGGTAAGGGTGGACAAATACTCACTAACCTTACCACAAGCAGGGGACACAAATACATTCTAAAATGGAACATTAGATACTGAATTAAACATTAACATTCTCACAGACATATATGCACACAGCATTATGGGACTGAACTATTACACACACATTTACGGACGTGCACAACCCCCCTTTGCACACTACGATATGTTTTCTGTCCAGACTAATTTGATTATAATGGGAATGAATTTGTGGGACTCAAATAACAGTGGATGGCAAATACAAAGGGGTACATGTAAAACTACTGTTACATATACTACACTGGGGGTTACCACATACTGATGGCAATACAACGCATTTATGCAGAGGCGTCTCGGCTGCACAGTGAATGTTTGAGAAATGGGCATTTGGACAAAGCTATTCCGTGAGGCCATGAACATTATTTTGATGCGTGTCTGTGTTTATGTTTTGCACAGGCTGAGACAGAGTAACGATTTTCAGTGGTCTTATCGGAGATGAGAGGAGGTGATAGTGGAATTTCCATCTGGGTTTATAGAGGAGAGGAGATTAAGCTGTTGATCAGAGTCAGAAATGGTGTCACGTGGTGCCACGTTGTCTTGACCACTGGTGAAAACAGAATTGGAGCCTACATGATAATTAAATTGTTTGACATTTTGGTTGAACTGCTGAAGTTGGATGTTCTCATAAAGCACTGCAAATCGTGCCTGAGTTCGATCATTTCAGTACAGTTTTTATTTCCCAATCAAGATTTAATTTTTTCGGAATTCTTTGGTCCCCGTTTACTGCTTGATAATTGGACAAATGTCCTGTAGAGATTTATCTACCAATGTGATAATCTTGTTTTTCCACCTTAGAAACAGAATCACGCCTGTGGCATTATCATTCCTTAGGTGTTGCTAAATGTAGTTTTCAAAGAGGCACTGGTTTAAGGTACGAAGCAAGCTTTGGTTGAATCAGGGTGTTGGCTGTCTGCTTTCTCTCTCATTACTGGAGGATTCATTGGCAGAGGCTTAGGTGTGTGTTGTATTCATTTCCTGAAGATTTCTTCTAGTTAGTCTTGACAGATAGTAATTTGACTTCTCATTCCCTTGTTATGTTTAGTAGGGGGGCTGCAAAGGGATCTTGTTTTGTTGATTGACAGATGCCTTCAAATTAGCTGTTGGTTTTTGTAGTTATTTTTCACACATCTGTTGGTGTATTGCCTCTCCCACCATTTCATACACAACATTGTTTAGATTCATAGATTTGTTATAATCTTTTTAATGTTCTAACAGTGTTGCTATGGCAACTGTGAGTCTGTCCTGCTGATTTGGTATGTCTGTGTGAGTGTCTGTGTTCCTGTTCATGTGGTCTGAGCTTAAGGCATATCTTTGAAAGTCTTGATCCTGTGCTGTGAACACAAATACCTTTATCTCAGGCTGTCTGTGTAAACCGTTTGCTTGCGGTAAAGTCTAAAGCTTCTCAGATTTGGATTCTCTCACCTGATCGAAAAGTAAAACACAATCCTTTCGTAATAAAGATTTTTCCCTGTTGGGGGAAAAAAACAGAAATTAAACTCCAGCTCCCACAATCCTATTGGCACAGGTGACTGCTGGCAGAGCTTCAAACATGCTATAGTTAATACTTAAGATTAGAAGAGAAATAATGCACAATGTCTTATTCACACACGTTGTTTCTCAGAGAACCGATAAAAAAAGGAAAATTAGGTCATGCAGCAGTACATTCAACACTTAAGTGATCATCTGCATTACTCAGTCAAACTGACATGATTGGGCAAGCCAGACCGAACAAACAGCCTGAAATGTCTGGGAAATGAATGGGATATAGGGCCTCTGTTAGGAGTTAGGACATTTGCTATGATTTATTCATTGCATGTGCTTTGAAGGAAACATCTATGGCATTTTTTCCGATAAGTAAAGCACAAAGATGGTTAAAAAATGTGACCAGACCTGTATTATTGAGGCCTTAGAATGTTTAGCCATCATGCTAGTATCCTTTCGGGTTTGCCAGCTGGTTTGCCGGACCCAATTTATTATTTTTTTTGCCAGTAAATGATTCATTGAATCATTCAATGAAGTACATGAATCATTCCCTTCCCATCCGTGTTCCATTTAAGGAGATGTATCAGAAGACATATCTGTGCAATGTAACTAAGTGAGGTTAATCCGTAATCTTCCATTACTCTAAAAATCATCTCCTCGCAAAGCTGCTCTCATCTAGTGCTGCCATCTTGTGCACTAAGTACTTCACAAATTAATGGTGTCATTTTTCATCCTGAAGCCATTTGGAGTTTAGAGTACAATAAGGAGTTGGGTGAATCCTCTGCAGGCAAATAGCCTGAAGTGTTTGACTTCCTGCAGTGCTAGTGGTGTCTGTCTCAAAAATGCTGCCTTTGCTTGGCACACACCTTAATATGGTGATGTGCTGCCCCCATTGGAGCTATGATAATGGCCGTATTAATGTTATTAGTAAGATTCAGAGTTTGATCTGTGTGGTATCAGGTATTGATTTGTATGGGCTTAACGGTCGGTTTGGATTAGGAAGCATTTCACACATCTTACTTTATCTGACTGATGGTGTGCCGGCTAAGTTCATTTCTGTAGTCAGTATATTGTAATGTTTATTTTGATGGATAAATAACTGCTCTGGCAATTATTATTACCGAAGCCTCAATTGAACTTTGTTCACCGTAATCAACCACCCAAGGGCAGGAGTGATTTCTGCCCAGTCTTGTTGATTTCTATAGACCCTACAAGTTCTGTGCCCCCCCCCCCCCCCCCCCCACCAGTCTTGTTGATTTCTATGGATCCTACAGGTTCTGTTTCATGTCTTCTCGTGACTCAGCCTCCATCCTATGTGCTTTATTAAAGCATCACCTTTGTTGCCAGATTACGCAGCCCCATCAGTGAAATCCTCCCGACGCGAGAACACCATCAAACGCTGCCGTTCCCTTTTAGCGGAATTAAGCCCAGGCAGCTGTCTTTCATTTTGGTTGGTGTTTTCAGAGATGAGTGAGCACTGCCGCTGCGCTGAAACTGGGCTGCCTTTGACGGCCATGTCCTGTCTCTGTCCCCATGATGTGTTAAAAAAAAAGCCCTATTTAATTTGAGCTATCCTCAATGGGCTAGTGGTTTCATCAGGCTGGGCTTTGAGAGCCTGTGGCTAAGGAGGTGGAGAGAGAGCGAGAGAGAGCGCTAGGTAGCGCGCTATTCTTTAACACACACGAACAAAGGGATGAGATTATTTCTCTCTCTATCTCTCTTTTCTGCACATCCAGGTTATCACATTTCAATCTGTTCTACCTATTATTGCCGTGAGTATTAGAGATTGAAATGTTGCTTATCACTTCATGACGGGGGAAGATGTTTTGCTAGTTTCTGTGGCGGTGGCCAATGGAATGCATACTCTGGCAGTATCACTGGCCACACGCCAGACCCGTTCAATCCTGAGTCAAATAGACAGTTCTGTATTTTATATATATATTTATATATATATATAAACACACACAGAATATATATATATATATATATATATATATATATATATATACAGTGGTGGCCAAAATTATTAGAACACTAGACATATTTAAGAGTTTTCAGTTGTTTTTGTTGAATTGGCCATTAAAATACCCTAAAAACTAATGAAATATCTACAAAGTCATCATTATGCTCTATAAACCATAGAATAGAGCCATCATAATGAGATTTAGGTCATTTTCCGTACAAAAACAAGCTAGGCCTATTTCACTGTCAATTTCACACAATCATGTTCCTGCACAGAAGAAGCCAAATTACTTGTGTAATCATTGTCAGGTGTTATTGTGGTTAAATGGATGGTGTTGCAAGAGTCTTAGGACACAGCTCGGCGATTCTTTTGAATGTACAAGGCCTATCCTGCTCATTAAGTGATTGGTAACATCAGGGTTTTGACACTGAGGCCACACCACCAAATGGTATAGATCCAAAGCCTCTAGAAGCAGTCTTGAAGCACATGATGCTCTTTGAACATGGCTAAGGTGAAGAAGGAGCTAACAAATGAGCAACGGGTTTGAATAAAGGCTTTTTTTTATGCTGGCTGGAGTTACTGCCGCATAGCCAAGGACTTGAGATGCAGTCCAAGCACTGTAAAGTACACTTTAGACTACCATGGCACCAGAACCGAAGGGGAGAGGTTTCAAAAAGAAACTCTCAGACACACAAGTGAAGCATCTCAAAATTCTCAGTCTTCAGGACCGAAGAAAGACTTTACAAGAACTGTGTGACGAGATCAACATCACAATGAGTAATGGTGCAACAGTGTCTTCAAGAACTGTCCGTCGGACACTGGGAGAAGAAGGACTTTTTGGCAGAATAGCAGCAAAGAAATATCACTGAAAGAGAACAATTGAGTGTAACGCCTGAAATTTGCAAAAGAACACAAGAAATGGACAAGAAACAGAAAGATTGGTTTAAGTGTTGTGTACTGATGAGTCCAGGTTTGAATAGTTTGGCAACAAGCAAAGCGTGTATGTTCCACGAAGTGAGGGGGAGGGATATAAAAATGAGTGTCTCTTGCCAACAGTTAAACAAGGAGGGGGTAGTATTATAGTGTGGGGTACAATTTAAGCCTCAGGAACAGGTGACTTTGGCTAAATTGATGGCATCATGGATACAAAAGTATACCACAACATTCTGGTGAGGCACGGATTTCCTTCTTGGAGACATCTTATTGAGCCTGGATTTATTTTCCAAGAGGACAATGACCCTAAACATTATTTTAACTATTGCCGGATCTACTGGCGACAAGGAATCTGCTGGAACACTGAAAATGATGGACCGGCCCTCTCAAAGTCCGGACTTCAAACCCAGCAAGCAAATTCGGGGCAAGTTGGAAAATAAACTCGACAGATCTATTGTAAATTCCAAGGAAAGCCTTTGGCTTGAGTTGCAGAAGGCATGGGATAACATTTGTGTTGAAGTTCTCAAGAAATATATGACTCTATGCCAGAGAGATGTGCTGCTGTAATTGCTGCAAAAGGTGGGCGTACAACATATTAAAGTTAAAAGTGGATAAAAACAGTAGGACTCACTTCATCTGATATTTGTTGTGCTCAGAACAGCCATCTGCATGTTTCATGAACATTATGAAATTAAATCATGTTTTGGAGGCAAAAAAAAGGTAATTATTCTCAGATCTGTCAGGTGTTCTAATAATTTTGGCCACCACTGTATATATATATATAAAAACACACACACACACACACACACACACACACATTATATATATTTAGCTGGCAAGTGGCGCTGATGAGCGTATTCCGCCCACCACACACATGTCTCTGCCTGGTGCCCTGCTGCGAGTGGGTGACTGGTGGGATGTCAGGATATCAGCCCCAAAGGATGGGTGCCCAGCTGGACAAAAAGCACGGGCCACCCATCAGATGACGTAGGGTGTGTTGCGTATTTGCGACCCATTTTCTTGATTGCTTTTAGTCTTCCTCTTTCACTGCCACTACCTCAGTGAAGGACTACTTTAAATTATATTAGCGTGGTGTGATCTGAGTCAAGGCCTTATAGCGATGTTAAATTTAGATGATATTCACACAGCTTTATTAGGGACCTGGGGTCGCCAGAGAAGGGGTTGCCTCAGTTACCGGCGGCCGTCACGGCGTTATGAATGCTGTGTGCCTAAGTGCTGTTAATGCTGGTTGGGTCACCTGGAGAGACTCATTACGCAAAAAGGTTTGGAAGTGATGGAGTGTGACAGATGTGAACAAAAAGCTCATTAGATTAGTTGGTTTAATGGGAATCAAGGTGCCATGATGGATGTTCACATGATGTTTTTCTTTTAAGATCTTACCTTAAATGACCTAACCTCTCCATCTCCTCGCTTTATTCCCCTCACTCTTTCACTCTTCTCTTCTCTATTTCTCTTTCTTCTTGCTCCGTCTCTGTCTGCCTGTCTGTCTCAGGGGGCCGATTTAAAAAGGAGATCGTTGTGGACGGACAGAGCTACCTTCTTCTCATCAGAGATGAAGGAGGACCTCCGGAGCTACAGGTACGTCATCCAGACTGAAACAAAAAAAAAATGCAGTTTTCCGGATTCTCTGAAATGCATGTTAAATTGAGACGGACATAATAACAGCCCAGTAAGTGTAGCCATATTGGAACAATTAATGGAACAACATTAAGGGGTAGTGGGGTAAGTCATGCAGTCTTTGTGTATGTGTGTGCATGTGTGTGCATGTGTGTGCATGTGTGTGCATGTGTGTGCGTGTGTGTGCGTGTGTGTGCGTGTGTGTGCGTGTGTGTGTGCGTGGGATAGCGACAGGTGGTGGGGAAAGGCTGTGTGTGCCATCTGTGTAGCTGTCTCCACTAGGATTGCAGTCTAATGAATGAGACACGTTTACCTGCACCAGTGCAACATGCATCATGCAGGCCCTGCAGTCACGGTGGAAGCGAATGGGAGCCGCTCCTGTGGTAGCACATGTAATTAGCCACTCTTAATTAAAGGCCTCTACTACGTGTCTCCCCTGCAGGTGGCTCAGGGAAAACTGTGAAAACTGAATTCTCACCATCGCAACTCAACAAACATGACTAGCATTAATTTGTGTGTGTTTGTGTGTCTGTGTGTCTTGTGTGTCTGTCTATATGGATTATGAAAGAGGAAGTCAGATTAGTGCTCACGGGGTGTGTGACCGGCATCCACTGTGAGTGGTCGTCGTCAATTAAGACTTGCAGGGTTCCTGCCGTGTTTCCTGGAGTACCGCAGTATAATAAACCCACTTGATTGATGGCGCTGTTTGTTTATATATTTTAGAGTTCTGTGGGAAAGCAATGGAATTGGGTGCAGTGCTGTTGCTGCAGCTACACTGCCCTCCTCTGGTGGTCAATGGAACTACCTTTGTTTTCAGATGTTTTTAGTGGATTATTGGTTTCCATTGAAGAGAGTAAGGATGAGGATTCTCTGTGGGAGGGAATAATCTGCACATATCTGTGTTTAATATAAATCATGAACTCTTTTTAAAATCAGACAAACAGGCAGTACATCCTTCATTGTTCGAAACTTGACCTTCAGAAGCCCTCCAAGTTTTGCACACATAGTAAAGTAGTTTTTATATCAGAAAATAAGTGTGATTTGCACTGAAATAGTGCGACCAAACATATGACATGTGGTGATGAGATGATGTTCTGCTGTCTTCCTATGTTGGACAGTTTGCCGCCTGGGTGGACGCTGTGGTGTTCGTCTTCAGCCTAGAGGATGAGATCAGTTTCCAGACAGTGTACAACTACTTCCTGCGTCTGTCCAGCTACAGGAACACTAATGAGGTGCCCATGGTGTTGGTCGGGACGCAAGGTAACAGTAACGGCAACCAAGGTCACTTCCGGAGATATAACACCCTTAACAGAGTTGGCAGTTTAATGGAAGTTATTGATTCGCTATTGTAAAATTGTGGTTATTCCAGAGCCAAGTTTGTCCGATGCATTACTTATAGCCATTTGGCAATCAAATGTTTCTGTAATGAAGGGTCATTTCTATACTATGAAATGAATGTCTACTCCCTAGTTGAATTAATGTCTTCTAAATTATGAACAGCCATCTTGTGAAAAGTGTACCCTGATGAAGTTCTACACTTAATGAAAGTGTACCCTCCTGAAGTGTGGCACACTTTGGTTCTATCCATGCCAATGTCACCAGAGCTGCTCTTACCGGTCTCCTCTAGATGCCATCAGTGCCACCAACCCCAGAGTCATCGATGACGCCCGTGCCCGTAAGCTGTCAAACGACCTGAAGCGCTCCACCTACTACGAGACCTGCTCTACCTACGGCCTCAACGTGGAGCGAGTCTTCCAGGACGGTGAGAGAACAGACACAGCCTTGTTTTGGATTGGGGAAGGCCATTTCAGCGACTGGATCTCAAGTGCTGTCAGGAGAATTGCGCATGCATCATCCATTCAACAGCACTCAACAGCAGGCGGATGTAGCATATGTCTCTCTTTCTCCATCCTAATTCTGGTTACCTGTACACACAAAGCCTGTCTAAGGTCACTTTAAAAAAAAAAACAAGACCTTCTCCATTGTATTTCTTATAAAACACCCCCTTTCTTTCTTTTTGGGGGGATTTGTTTTGCACCATTGGTTTGTTTTGCACCATCGGTTCCTGATGGTGTCTGGAGTTTTTCCTCTGATTCTCAGTAATTACATCCTGAGGCACCATTTCAATAATGCAGAGGCACCAGCACCCCCTTCACTATCTCATGCCCACGCCTCACACTTTCCCAGTGAGGATGGGCATCGACGCCTCTGCCATCTGTAGGAGGTGCTTTTCTTCCGTTTTCCCCACTCTACCCTTCTCTCTTTCTCTCTCTCCCTTCACTCTGTATCACTCTTTCTGTAGCTGTCATACACACCCTTCTCCTTGTATCTGCTCAGTTGTATTTGCAAGTTCACTCTTCTTTTTTGCCATCTCATTGCTCCTCCTCTTCTTGCCCTTTGTCTATCTGTCTGTCTCGCTATCTCCCTCTCTCCCTCCCTCCTCTACCACCTTTTTTTCCCCATCATTCATTTTTACACTTGTCACTCCAGCCCACCCAGAGCCTGGCAATGGGGCTGTGAAGGCTAACGACTGCTCTTGCTGTCTGCATGACAAATCAGCCTCTCAGTGCTGAGTCATGCTAGGCTCTTCTGCCTCATGTTTTTTTCAGCACACAGTATTCTGCTGAATGCCATATCATAGGCAAGCCAGACAGCAGGCTACCCCTTTGCCGTTCCCCTCACTTCAAAAGAGACTGGCAAGAGTGGGAGTTTGTTTAATCTCATTGGGGGCTGTGGCTTGTGTTGAATCATTGTGGTCTGCTGAATAAACTGGTACCTTTATCAACGCAGGACCATCACTGTATTCTACAACACCTGCAGTGAGTGTGAGTGTGAGTGTGAGTGTGAGTGTGAGTGTGAGTGTGAGTGTGAGTGTGTGTGTGTGTGTGTAACAGCTGTGTGTGTGTGTGTCTTCCTCTGGCTTGCAGTTGCCCAGAAGGTGGTGGCCCTGAGGAAAAAGCAGCAGCTCTCTATTGGCCCGTGCAAGTCCCTCCCTAACTCTCCCAGCCACACATCTGTCCCCTCCGCATCCATCCCCTCCGTCCACATCAATCAGGTAAGCCTCCACCCTTCACTGACCCCACACACACCAAGCAGGGCAGTGTGTTTGGGGGGTTTTTAGAAATGGAAATCTGTTGCTTTAAAGTTAATGAGCATATATGAGCATATAAAGTATACTCGGATAGGCCATGTGGGTTTTTGATTTGACATGCTCACCATCTAGTGCCACTGTTCAGCTTCCCTGCAGGCTAGCTTATGTATGTTGATCAGATCTGGTGCCTTTCATCGTGCCTCAACAGTAAACTCTCCCTTGCCTCTATTTTGAAAACACCATATACTCTCTGCTCCATCCTACCCATCTCTCTCTCTCTCTCCCCCTCTCTCTCTCCCTCTCCATCTCTTCCTCTCTGTCCTCTTCTCTGTGTCTGTGTGTGTGTTTGCGCATGTGCAGGCGGCTAACGGTGGGGGCGCCTTCAACGACTACTCGTCCTCGGTGCCCTCCACGCCCAGCATGGGCCAGCGGGAGATGCGCATCGAGACCATCGCCGCCTCCAACACGCCCACGCCCGTCCGCAAGCAGTCCAAGCGCCGCTCCAACATCTTCACAGTAAGTATGCGACAGCTGATGCAGAGCAACACGCACTCGCACTACTAGAGGGCTTGGGCTTTGAGTTTGAGTGTGGGGGGGGGGGTGGGGGTGGGGAAGGGCCGTGAGCCCTGACCGAATGACCCCCACCTCCCCCTCCACCCCCGCCCCAGCCGCCACGCCTTGCCTCGCCTCGCCTACTCCTTGCCGCGCTCCAGCGCCAGCCTGCGCCCACGCCTGCAGGCCTCGGCTGCCAGAGGGAGCCACTGCCGAGCTCTTATGTCTATAACCAAAGCCGCCCTCCTCCTCCTCCTCCTCCTCCTCCTCCTCTCACTCCTCTTCTCCTCTGCTCTTCTCTTTCCCCCTCTTCAAGAGGTTCAAAATGTCCAGCAGCTCCGCGCCTCCAGTCGCCCTCCCCTCCTGTTCCCCTCATGCACACACGCATGCACACAAACAAAGGATGGAGTGACACCAGGTGCTGTTAAAAAGGAGTCCAAAACTAAACGGACCAGGCGAAAGGCAAGGGGATGAACGGAAAGGAACTCCCTGATGTGGAGGGCTGCATTCTTCTTGATTTTCAAAGCTTTCTGTTGATATTTTCATTTACATTTTCCGTTTCTTCTTTTTTTTTTTGGTTGCTTTTTGTTGTTTTTGTTGTTGTTGTTCTTAAAGCGCATTTCACAGCGTTATGCCAAGGGAAAACTTGATTCCTAACAGTTTGGCCGAACAGGATCAAAAAACCCATCGGCCTAAACTCCCACCCCTACTCGCGTGCCAACAGCAGCCCACAACCCTCCCCCCCACACACACACACACACCTCCCCCCCTGCCACGCTGCCTTATCCCCCCTCCCCCTCCTCCCAGCTCTCTCCTCACCCCTCTCCATGCATCTCCAACCTAGCCCGCCACTCCTGTGGCTACTGTAGGATAAACATGTCCTGCGCTCTCGGCCTCGCCTGCATGTGTTCACTCCCCACCCCAAGGCAACTCTTCCGGTGGCGCTGTATGGCGGCCGAGGCGGGCCCTCTGCTCTCCTCCTCTCGTCCCTTTGCCTTGTGCTAGCCTGCACTGTCCTCCTTTCCTGTCCTCCTCTTCTCCCTCCTTCCCTGCCTGTAGGTAGTGAGTAGCCCCGTCCACCGCCACCGCAGCCACCACCACCACCACCACCACCACCACCACCAGAGGCATGACCCCGCCCAGGTGCCCGTGCCCATCCCTGTGCCCGTGCGAGTGATGGAGCCGCAGAAGCACGCCACCTACCCGGTGTGGTTGCCCGAGTGGCAGGCCGAGCGGGAGTTTCAGCTCATGACCTTCTAAGAGGACGCAGCCAGCACCCAAGGGTTGGGGAAGCAGAGTGGTGCAAGGATGGGTGATGGAGGGAGGGTGGGAGGGAGGAGAGAATGAGAGGAGGAGAGGAGGTGAGGTGGGTTGGGAGAAGAGGGGAGGGAACAGGAGGGGAGGTGGGTTGGGAGAAGAGGGGAGGTGTGGGTAGGGGAGGGTGGCCTTCAGGCCTCATATGAGCACAAACGACACTTCAAGATTTAAGAGCAAAATGAATGAATGGGTGAACGAGTGAATAAATGAATAAAAGTAATATTGTAATAAATCCAGCTTCGCCCTAATGGACTAGTGTTCAGAGAGCAACACACTAAGCCCCATCTGCTTTGTTGTTTTATTTGTCAGTTTGTTTTTTTATTACTGTAGACTTTGCCGTGCCAGTTTGAAGAAAAGTCAATATGCAGAATTAAATCGTGCTTATATGCTTCAATCAGCCATTATGCCGGTCCCTTACCTGTATCTCTGTGTGACCCAAGGTGAGCACATTTCAAGACCACATTTGTCTAATGCCAAACACCCAATGTGAACCATATGTATCCGGGTAGTTTTTCTACGAGTCCGTTTGTTGTTAGAGTGGCCTTAATGTTCTTTAAGTTCATTTGGGCAACACATGACCTTTTAGCACACAGAGCTTATGACATAAAGCAGAGCTAAGGAGCAGGAATTACAATGCAAAGCTGACCAATAACTGTTGTTTTTATTTCATCATCTAAATGATTGTTGTTCCCAATCCGCACATAACACATAAAGCATATCATGCAAAACCTGCGTTGCTAACGTGAGTTAAGTCAGCGAGTATGACCCTAGTAGATGCCATTCAGTCTCTCTTCATGGCATTGGACATTCTGTACCCTCTTCATAGTTGCTCACAAACCCTGTCCATGTCTGCCGAGGCCACTAGATGTCAGGCCAGGATAAAAAAAAGTAAATACTTAACCGTGCTTCCATGGATACCGGATGGCCCTGCACTCTCCTTCCACTCAATGTCCTGCCCTTGTCTCTAGAGCTGTCATTGTTTTTACGTCCCAGTGCCTGGAGATGTTCTGAAAAAAACGAGAAAAAAAACACCCCTGTCATTCTAATCTTACCCTGCCTCCATGGCAACCACGCCTCATAGCAGCCACGCTGTTCTTTTTTTACCTGTAGAGATTCCTTTTTCTTCATATACTGAGGTGTCTGTTTTAGTTATTCAGTTCTTTTTAAGTCCATATTAACTAAGAAGTGAGGAGAAGAAAATTAAGTAGAAGAGGAGAAGTAATGCTGGTGGGGGTGGGGGTGGTTGGGGTGGTGGGCGGCGGGGGGTGGTTGCCGGGCATTTGCCTATGGCATCTCTAAAAGAGTTCAGAGGGCAGGAACATAGATGTGCCCTGGTGTCCCACCACAGTTACACAGGGCAGCAATGGTGACTGGAAAAGCATGACTGTAGAAACAGAAACTGTAAATGCATTTTGCTCCACAAGGACCGTCCATGTTTTTTTATTGGGAATCACCAGAAGCAAACCCTTCAGTTGCACTTAAGATAGCGTGTGAGCTTGAAGCTCCTGTACTATCACTCGAACCCTTGCACCCCCCCTCCCTCCCCCCCACCCCCAATCCACAACCCCAAGACCCCCATGCTGGCACCCTACTCCCCCACCCCACCCTCCCCTCCCCTCCCCTCTCCTTGCCCCCTGTCCCCCTGTCCCTGCTCGCTCACTGTGCTAAACCACACCTTACACCCCTGGGAACATTTCTGACCATGACAAGGACAGACCCAACATGAGACATTACATCACACTGCCTTTGCCATAAAAAAAGCACGAGGACTCTAGGACAACACAGCCAAGTTGCTCGCTGTCACTCTTTGTTCTCTAGTCTTTTCTTTTCTTTCTTAAACTAACACTTTCTTTTTCGCCTTTTTCTGTGATGTCAGCTCAATTTCTGGCGGGAAGTTGAGCGTCTGAGTTAATGTAAGGTGATCTGTGTAAAGAACACTTAATGACAGATGTCAGGCCAAAAAAATGTAACCATGCTACATCTGTGCGTTATTATAGTTTATTGCTGCAGTAATGCATAGTTTACATCCGCTACAGTTTCATATCTGCATGGTGGTTGGCCTGAGCTGAACGTCAATGTTTGGAAACCCAAATCTGTCTCAAGAATCTGCCCTTGCATTGCGGTTCAGTTCATGCTAAATCTTGCATTGTAACTATTCCAAAATCCAAGCCACATCATACGTAATACACTGGAAATTTGGATTTATTTACAACTTTTTTTAAATGAAAGTTTTTGGCAGACTCGTGTATTTGCTTCACGTGTGGTTGATTTTTTTGGCCTTGTGGCATCCTATGGCAGGTTAACAAGAGAAAAACTTGAAAGGATCAAAAGCCAAGTCAGAACGATTTATGAAGGCCTTCATAAAATTAGAACAGGGAAGCTTAAAGTTCAAGAAATGAGAAGCAAGGGGTACGGCATTAGCCATGATAAGTGTTTGCAATCATGGTGTGCACCGACCTGTAAGAATGTAGTGTCTACTTGTGGTTTTGTTGTTTGTTTTTGGTCACGCTTTTTTTAGTTTAACTAATTTATTTTTTATTTATTTTCGTGAAAGGTTCTGTGTCAGGATTTATGAACTGTTTCAGAATCACTTTTATATCATTCAAAAAAGAATTGACATAGACTGCTGTATATCTTGTATGGAATTTTAATGACATAATGGTATTCTATAGAAAAGTATATTATATACCTATATGAAACATATAATACATGGCGCCTTTTTAGTGTCCTCTCTTTCTTTTGTGGGAACTGCAATGTTTGGCTAAGCCTGTTGAATATTTCAAAAGTGAACATGTGACTTGAGTTGTATGGTGTCTGTATAGAAAAAAATAAAATGTTGAAAAATATCCCAGAGCAAATTTACTTTTGAGCTCAGACCTCATCCATGGGCGAGTGGCCATATTTCATCCTGTTCTGAGTGAGTCCATCCAGTCGTCCTGTATGGTTGGTGTGACTGTGGAGAGATGAGGGGGTGTCGGGGTGGGTGTGGGGTGTCTGGGTGTATCTGTTCTGGGGGGAGGGGGGGGGGGGGGGGGGGATGGGGGTGGACTGTGGGGTTTGTGGGGTCCGTGTTCTGTCCTGTCAATAACTAACCAAGTTCACATGTTTGCTGTTTTTTTTTCTTTCTTGCTGATTTGCCTTGTTTCCAGCTCCCGTGGACCTGCATTGTACATTCCCATGTCTTGTTTTGTTTTGCCAAATGAAGTGATCTGATATGCTCCTGATAAACCATTGACCCTCACCTTTCTCTCACGCCTCCCTGGGAAGTCAAGCGCTCGTAACCATTTCTTTCTTCGCAGGTGAAACTCTGATATGTCACAGAGGTGTCTGCATTACTTAAAATGATGAATGAAATGACCATAACGATAACATGTGCTTTCTCTCCTCCTCACTCTAACTTGTATGCTTACCCATGGAACTTGACCAATGAGTATCAGTGTGTTGCTAGAAGATGCTAACAGTCAGGGTACCCATGCAAAATGGCCATTTTGAAGGGAGGTAAAGATAGCTTAGGTGGGACAGTCCCACAGTGGGTCAGGGTTGAGTCATGACTCTTCTGTTTGTTTGTTTGTTTGTTTGTTGTTGTTGTTTGGATATGTGTTGAGTTTTTCTCGTCTGTCCTGGTGTTTCTTCTCTGTGCTCCCTGTTCTTGCTGCACGTGAGTGTGCTGCTTTGGTGTCGCTGTCTGGCCTGTCTGTCCTTTGCTCAGCCTCTCAAGAACAGCTTTATTTATTTATGATTTATTTATTAATTTATGTTTGTTTGATTGATTGATTTATTATTTATTTATACATTTTTCCTTCTTTTTTTTTCAAATATTTTAGTTTTTTTGCACATTGAGTTTTGGCGTCCTGACACAACATCCACTTTTGACACTTATTAGGTTCCTTAGCACACACACTGTCACACTCATACACACACTCACACACGCAGACACACACTCGCGCACCCACACCCACACCCACACCCACACCCACACACACACACGCGGTCATCTTGATCTTCTTTTTCTTCTCCTCTCCCTTTTTCTCCTTCCCCTACACTGTGTGTGTGAGTAGAGTGTTCCCATGACCGACTGGCTCTCTTGTTTCCATTGCAGTCGCGGAAAGCCAGCGAGCAGGCAAAGAGCACTGACAGTAAAACAGACAGCATAGGCAGTGGAAGGGCCATACCCATCAAACAGGTGAGTCCACTGGCCCGAGCCGCCGCGCACATTACACAGGGTAAGTAAACACTCCCATCATAGTGCTTCATATAGCCTGGAGAAATCCCACACGCAGTAGTCTGAGCAGTTGTGGGACTTGTTGTTTTCTTTCCTGTGTGAGGCAAAGGCGCACCCTGCTGCATTGACCCACTGGGTATCTCCATTTTCATGTATCACTTTGCTCTGAAATCTAAAGATCAGACCTGTAGAAGATGAGGTCAAAACCTACTAAGATGAAGAGGCGCAAACGGCTTGCTGACGGTATCTAGACCGGACTTTCCAAGATCTGCCTTGGGAGCCATTCTGTCTCTGTTCTGAAATGAGCCCTCCTGGAAGTGGCATGAATTAAAATGAGTTATTGCATCAAGTCATGCGCGTTCAGTATGAGTTAACCATAGGGTGACGATGGTTTCTGTAATGTTAATTAGTTAATACTTTACATATTAATAATTAATAAATAGTTAACTTTTAACAAAGCAGTAAATGAAGGATACACATATGCTAAGTGCTATAGATAAGGGCCTTGCAACCATCTTCATAACTGACAAATGCTTTAAACTTATGTGTCTCTCAGGTCTTAGTCCTTAAAGCAGAACTCTGAGTTACAGAACATCTTTCTTCTGACCCCCTGTGGTCCGAGGGTCCTGTCAGTCATCGTTCTAGGTTCTGACCCACTGTTGTCCAGGGGCCGTGTCAGTCATGGTTCTAGGTTCAAATGTTTCTAGTTTATTCAGACATACTTAGGGCTTCTTTCTTGCTGGCAGTGGTCATTTCCTTAAGTTCTAAAAATGGACACTAACATGAAACATGAAGGATAAATTGTTTTGATGCTTCAGTTTAGCAGACATAACTCCTAAACTAATGTCACAAGAATGACTGCAGTGCTGAAAGGCTGGTGCAGTCTGTGCTTCGAACACCAGAGGGCGGTGTCAATGCGGGTATTAAGTTAAGACTAACGACTGCATATTAGGGGAGAGCTGGGCAAGTTGTCACACAGGCAAGTTGCCACACTGCTCATTTCCCCAAAACTAGGGGCACAATCTAAAATCTGAAAGTTCTTCTCCCCTGAACTGAAGATGTCGCCTGAGAGTACCTCACTTGGTCAGCAGATATTTACTTTGGTTTATTGCAAAG